>NC_051154.1:136991015-137232256 GCF_013339745.2 Dermacentor silvarum
AAGTGCGCGCTTGCAAGGGCCTCATTTTCAAAGCGATCTGCAATGTGGGCAAAGTGCAACTAGTGCGGTAGAGTCGTGTGCGCTGTCCTTTCGACGTTTAGTTCACGTTGAAGCGAGAAACGGCACGGAGGTCAATTCGCTCGCTGCTATTTCCGCGCCTTCTCACTCCAACGTTTTGACACTGAGTTTCCGCGGTCATCGAGCAAGAGGTGTTCATGTTAACCTGTGCACGTGTGACACCGTGCTTGGTAATTTAGTTAGTAAGCGAATGTTTACAAGTTCATACGGCCGATAAAACTACTATTCTTAGTTCATATAGCTGTCTACTAATCTGCTATCGCAATCGATGCTTCGCCTTTCGGGCGAAACTGCGGCATTTTTTCCTTGCGCTTCTTCGATGGCGTAGCCATTTCGACCGGACACACACCAAAGAAAACGGCAGCGATTGTGGTGATCCCGTGCAGTCTTGCGCAGGCGCGTATGACCACGCGTGGCTATGGATTGCAGTGGCGTAAATCGGTACTATGAATTTGATTTTGTTAGCGAAAACCTAGACATACGATCAGACATACGAAGCAGACATACGATCGTCACAGCTTTGGAAGGGCCTTCTAATTTAACTACTCGGCAGTTCCAATTTCAGTTCTGTCCCAGTTTCATTATTGAAAAGTTTGATGAAGCGGAAATGCCGAATAAAACACACCTTCGTCATGAAGAAACTTTTTTTGTATTACTTTCTATGGGCAGCTGACGGGGAATCGTAAAATCTTCATTGTGGCGAAAATTTCGTTGTAGCGTATTCGTTGTACGGGGATTCGACTGTATTTCTGCATTAGATGTAAGCTGCTACAGTTGCGTAAATCTGAAAACTTCTTACATATGGCATTATTTTGATATCACAGGTGAAAATGTCAGCCTGAAGTAAGGCTGATGCACTTGAAGACCGCTGTGTGACCTAGAAAATAGCTACATTAATAAAGTACAAAAGCCTTGTATTTTTAACTGCCATGCACTCAGACAAAAAACGGTGCACTTAAGTCTTAGCATGTTGATTTATTGGCTGTGATTTATTGGCAGTTAATTTATTGGCTGAACACCATTCTGAAACACATTTTAAGTATGCATTGGTTTTGGCTCATCATTTCTGTCAGCTACAGTAACTTCTGTAGTTAGTGTCTGCAGCATTTGATGGTTATCTCAGTAAAACAAATGATTTGGCAAGCTGCCTGCGATGATCCATTATCATAGTATTATGCATGAAGCTATACAAGCTTTGTGTAATGTTTTTCTTGAGTCTGTTCTGCTGTTCAGCTTAAATCATGACACTGTCAACAAAGCAGCCATGGCTGTCAAAGTTTTTTCTCATTCGAAAAGCATTACAAACTTTTTGTGGCAGAGCAATGACAACAAGGTTACGCATTCAGTTGTTATTTTTCTGCAATAAAGGGCACTTGTACCAAGAACAGTCACACAGCAGTCAGATGGGCTTAGTAACAGCACCTAAACTAGCGTGCTTTTAAATGCAGTAACCATGGCAAGATATGTATTTGCAGTATAATGACATATGGCTAAGTGTTGCAAGTAAATGTTGTAGCAAATAAATTTCAGTACCCTTTCAACTTCATTAAAGTGAAGTTTAATTGTATTTGTCATATCTTGATGGAAATATAAACAAGTTGCAAAGATCTCCACCAGGAAAGCCAACTTGCCTGCATCTTCGTGAGCCATAGTTGATTCAGTGACACGCCCATATTCCATGTTGTAAACATACCTGTAAGCAAAACATGGTTTGCCTCGTGGAGCAAAAGCTATTACAGGAAGTGAAGGGCTTTGGTTGAATGAGGTGTGATTAATAAAAGAGCATATTAGTTTACACAACATGAACACAAATACTCAAGAAAGCGAAGGGAGTAACAGCCACAAAGCTCGATAGGTAGAGCACTGCATGCAAAAAGCAGAAGGTGTGTATTCAGAACTTATTTCTCAAGCTTTGTGGCCCTTCCACCTTATTATGCACATGAATACATTCTCTTTCAATAACTAAAACTTCTAAATCGCATATTCTCATTAGCTTCAGTGACATGGTTTTATCAGAAAGCAAAAAATAATCATTCAACGTTCACCTTCATTAAAGCCTGGCTGACAGAATTTATCAGAAAACAATTTGTACTAAGCAAGAAATACTTCCAAGTGCTCTTGATTATATAAAATGTGACTTTATAAATTTTAATGTCAAGACTCTAGGGTGACTAATTATGAGTTTCTTGAAAGCTCATGTTTTACAACACTGAATTAATCTGCTTAGTTGGTGCACAATGCTGTCATGAACATTTGAGCCAAAAACTATCCCTGACGTGCAATAGAGAGCTTGAAGTTTTGCTCAAGACCACCTGCTCTTTCCTTCAACTTGCTACAATCCCCATCACTTTTCACATTTGCAGCTTTCCCATTGCAGTCCTTGAACTATGAGACACCTGTGTAATATTTTTGTCTGTATACTATTATGTACTTATGTACTATTGTCCACAATTAAATAAATTCTTATATATGGCTATTGACCAAATTCTTAAGACTAACCAGGTCTTCTGGCAAGCTTTAGCAAGCACGGCCTCTGGCAGGAGCCAAAATGAGGAAATCTTATGACTGATAAGGTCATTGCACTACCTGGTCATGGAGAAGACTATCGCTGTGCCAATACTATATATGGTTTCCATCATTGGGTAATGTGGCAAAGCTTAGCAAGGTGATGGGTGGAGAGCAGCAGGCATAGCTATACACGAGCATAATGTTGCAGTGCCCTAAATTGAAAATTACCTTGCGACAATGGGCTTCCATATTTTTTTATTTTTTTTTTAGTTATAGGGTTCAATGCCCTGAATCTGCACAGGGGGCTATAAGATACGTTGTAGCCTAGGGCACCAGATTATATTTTGACTACTTGGGTCTTGATAATGTAATACTGTTCCAATCTGTTTTTATCCAAAATCTGCCATTACCCTTTCATGGTAGGTCAAAATGGCTTCGGCACCACTCACATGGGCCGGGCCCGAGCTATTTTGACCTATCAGAGAGAACTAACACCAGATTTGTAATAAAAACAGAATGGAATAGTTTCGCGGTATCCTGGCCTTGGTGTTGTTTAATATGCACCCAAAGCATGTCTTTGCATTCTGCCCCTATCACAATGTGGCTTCTGCGGCTGGAAATCAAGCCTGTGACCTAGTGGCCGGCAGAAATTCCTTTCTCTTTCTTTTTTTTTGTGCTCTTTGAAAGCAATCTATGATGGAAATATGATGTGAAAACATAGGATTGTTTCTTCTACTTGGTGTTTACCAAGTAGAAAATTCTCAGTCTGCAAAGCACACGGTAAACGCCCCTTTCTTTTTCCTCATGGCACAAGTCCTACTGCTACAGGGCTCACTAATCTCGCTAGAAACGATGAACTCTGCCATGAGTTACTTCTTCAGAAGCAGCAGTAGGGACTATACTGCAAATTTGTAGCTCTTAAGAGGCATGCACACTTCTTCATTGGAAGTTTGGTGATGATGAAACTCCATGCTAAACAGCAATACTATAAATATTGCAAATGACAGTGTAAACTTGTAAAATACTATCACATATAGCTGGCCAAAGTGCTTTATAAAACTCAGAACTATACAAGTGGTGTCAGATACTACATACTTTGGGTCAGGTGTTACCTTGAAGCAAGGGAAAAATGAGCTTGACTACTTCTGTCAGGCTCATACATGACGCCACAATGTCTGATCAGCATTAAAGGGTGCCCTGCAACGCTCATTAACAAAGTTGTGGAATATATTTGGTATTCAAGGGCTTTACTTCCCGAATCCCCTCCAGCTTGAAGTATCTGAATGCATTGTGTACAAGTAGAGTGATAGGCAGTCAACCCTTCAACCCTGCTATGATGCTTCTGCTCTTTCTTCCACGTCGTGCAGGCCGGAGGCTACTGTGGGGTTGGCCATTGCCCCCAGTGCTACACCTATTACACGTCACTTCAATGATGTTATCAGGGTGTCAAACAGAAAAAAAAAAAACAGTTTGGTTTGGGTTCGGGTTCAACATGCTCCGATTTCATTCTGGTTCAGTTCCAGCTTGAAGAAATAAAAATTTATCATTGTTCGCAAACTGATTCGCAACAGTGAATCACTTCGGCACAGTCTATTTTATCCTGCCTCATGGCAATCAATACACTGAATAGTACTATCGACTTGTCTGCGTGGAGCATGCGCAAGTTTCATCAGGAGGCAGAAATCTACAAATGAATTACATGCACACAGGGAAATTTTCATGTACTCATTAGAAACAGAGGTAATTAGTAAAAACTCCCTGCATCAGCGTAAGGTCTGGATAGCTTCCACACAGAGTCAGTAAATCCTCGCTTTGCTTCAGGTTTTTACTACAGGACTGGTGATGAGTGAAATGTGTCATGCGGTGTCGAAGACAGCGGAAATTCACAGTGTATTACATAAATTACAATTTCAAACTTCTAGTCTGCAGTGTAGCAAAGAAAGAAGCCACCATATGACATTTCCCTCAGTTTTCTACTTTTTTAGAAGCAGGTGAGGACATTGATGCTTCTAAATGATGAACAAGAACGGTTTGTGCTGAACCATATCCTTCTTGGGCATCTGCACATGCACGTAGCCTTGCACTGGCTAAGGGTACCAAGAAACTCAAAAGTATGCACGTTGTGCCCCACGAATAATTCCTAAAACTTGCTTGGCTGAGCACCAAACGTGCGTTGAACCAAGACACGTAGCAAAAGCAAATTTTGTGTGCCGTTTACAGCCGCCGTTACACCTCACTGAGAAGGTGACGGCATTCATTAGCGATCACAGAGTTACGGTTACAGTAAGTCATGCAGCTGAACTGGTTGATATCCCTCCTCGAGGACATTGTCCTTTCCACTCTCTGTGTTTATCAAGTTTATCTAGTCTTAGTAACAAGTTGACCTAACAGCGGAATTGGGAGCATCACCACAAATGTTGATTCTGCGGATCGACTGAAACAACCTTTAAGCAGCGGAACACGACTGGCATGGCCAACTTCAGAACTACCATCTACCAGCGTTTGTGCTGAGGTGGCCATAGTTACCAGCCCATACCTCATCGTCTATCCCCATTCTCACACACATTGCAACCCCCGAGTCGTAATCTGCTAGTAGGGTGCGCCAATTGAAACAGTTATTCGAACAATCATGCAAACTATTTAGCGCCCAGTTGTCACCTGATATGCTTCAACCGTCTCGTGCTGAACTGGTAACCATTATTATTTTGGGGGGTTCAGGTTGGTACGGGTTCAGGCACATTACAAAAATATTGTTTCAGCCCAAAATTGCAGTTTGGACACTGTTTTCGGTTCGGATTCGGTTTGATACCCTGGATGTTATTTCACTCCACCTACTATACGGCAGCATGGAGCTGTGTTTCTTTTATTGCGATAGCAATTATATGGACACTTCAACCAGATTTCTGCCGTAGGCGTCGCCGTCGTCGTGAGGTTCGTATAAAGTCCAAGGACGATAAAATCGTCGCCGCGCGCCGTATGCGCGAGTGAAAGCGTGCGGGAGACGCGCGCTATCACGGAGAGCGAACGCACGGCGGAAAGCAAACGCGACCGTCGCGCGAAAGGCCGTGGGGGTATGGGAGGGAGGGAGGAAGGCGGGCCAACGCTGTGCTGCTTCACCAAATGCTTATCTTGCAACCAGGCGCAAGGGGAACTGGCCACTCAATCTCCCACGCGAAAGCAAGAAAGCGGGAAGGCAGCGCGGGAGGAAGGGGGGGGGGGGGGTGGGGCAGCTTCTCCTCTACCAACAACTTCTCTGCACAACTCCTCTGCACTTTGCCCGGCGGTGGCGGTCGCCCGCACCGTCTCTTATCTCCGCACGGCTCTGACCTTTGTATGCGCTGTGCATTCGCTGCTCAGTTTCCGTTGAAGCGATAGACCGCGCGAACCTTCGCACACTGCGGCGGCTGTGCTTGCTGCCAGCGTTTTGACAGTCGTTGTCTGTGGTCATTCAGTGTGATCTATTCATGTTTGCTTGTGTGCGCTGACACCTACGCTTGTTAATTCAGTTAGTAAGCGAATTTGTCCAAGTTTATGCAGCTGATAAAACTACTATCCCTACTCCAAATAGCTCTCTACTAATTTGCTATCGCAACTGATGCTTCGCCTTTTGGGTGAAACTGCGACATTTTTGTTTTTCATTGATAATGTGACAACTACTACTCTTGCACAGCTTAAAGTCAAGTTGGTACAGTAGTAACACAGAAACAACAACAGAAAGCAGATAGAGTGGAGAGAGTAGCTGCTTCACTGCTTGAGAAAGGCAAAGCTAATACACACAGAATTGTAGCATAAGACATACGACATATTTAGTTCAAATACGCATAAACTTCTTTCAGAAAAACAGAGCTCGAGACACCATGTTCAGCAGACACAGCTACAGAAAGGACAATGCACAAACACTCCTTTTCCATTTTTGACCAAATAATAATGTGCACGTTGGAGTAAGGGCAGTTTTAATAGCATGCTATTAAGTATTACTATTGCTGTCTTTCAGTTTGTAGCAGGCAAACATAGGAAACAAAACTACATCAAGTCAATCCAACAAATGGACAAATATCTTTCAATGGCCTAAAGAAATTAAAGACTTCCTGTTCTGTTTGATGTTTAATTACTTCAGGTATTACACACTACACTGAATGAACAAGGCATTCTAGTTAAAGAGAAGGTTACTCACACATAATTATCCCACGATGCCACAACAACTGTTTTGTCATTCATTACGATGCATGAAGACAGTGCCTGTAGGACATGAACAACATGGCACTAGTAATCAATATGCAGATTATGCACCAACTTTTAAACACTTAATTATGCATTTTAACATTTAAGCACTTTAAATGCACTTTTTACCGGCCACAGTAGCTCAGTGGCTATGGCATTATGATGCTGAGCACAAGATTGTGGGTTTTGATCCCGGCCATGGCGGCCGCATTTCGATGGGGGAGGAATGCAGACATGCTCACGTACCATGCATTAGGTGCATGTTAAAGAAGCCCAGGTGATCAAAATTAATTCAGAGTCCCCCACTACGGTGTGTCTCATAATTAGATAGTGGTGTTGGCAAATAGAACACCAGAATTTAATTAATTTAATGCACTTTTTAAGACATATTGAATGCACTATATTCTCCCATATTCAATAACAATTTGCCTGTCCATGCAATGGTATATGTTAGCAACTTTGCACTTCACACAAGAAAAAATACTGTTTATGTAAAAGGGTTCCAAAGAACTGCAGTGAATATTTGAAAAACCACTTCATTGTAAAAGGACAAATGGACAATATTATTGTAATCTTGTGAGCAAACATGACTCTACAGGCAGTGGCTGGCAATGAAAAGTGTTTATATTGCCAAAAGATGCAGGCATGTCTTTTGTCTCAACTTTGACTTGCACTCTCAGACACATGCGCATTTGCAACTATGTAGCACCACGTCACAACTACAGTGGCAGTTTCCTTATGGAGCTGGTTGATTAAAAAGAGAATTTCAGTCAATGATTACTTAATTTTCAATTTGTCAAGTTATAGACAGCTGGGCCTCAGATCATAATGCATTTAAACCAATGGTGCAGAAGACAAATGCTACGTAGTACATAGGACAAGAGTACCACATCAGCTTTCAAGAGTCATTTGTTCATTAAATATTTTTCTTTCCAGTCCTTTTGTCAGGCAGTGTGCTTTACTGAAGTGAATATGAACCCAGATTAACTTTTTCCGTGCCAAAGACGAGTCTCACTCATTCAGGGATTTCCTTAAATCTACCGAGTGCCAAAACAAGTGGTAGTTGTTTCATCATTTGGCGTTAGTGCTGCACTACTGGATGGTACCAGCTTCCCAGAAAACTCATTTTTTGTGGCAGAGTTGGCAGAGACACAGAGGAAGTCTTGCTCCTCTAGGTTTTAAAGATGGCAGCACGGAGCGTGGCCCAGACGCAGCAACGACAGTTGCCTTTTTCAATGCCGAAATCATGAAGCTTTTGGATGTTTCTTTGCCTCATGTAAACAATTAGACCTAGAAAGCTCTAGTGAATCGAGTTCGAAGCTTCAACTTAGCACTGTGGATTGCATGGAAGAGTCCTTGCGTTGACACAGCTTGACAAAAACACTTTGCTGCTGCTGGTACCTGTGTGATTTTATTTTTTCAAACAGCCAGGAATGATGCATCATATCGAGGACAACAAATGTATGCTTGATTTTTGTTCTAAGAAATGTCTAGCTTCATTAGACTGTTTCTGTCATGCCTTACCTGCAACTCAAAAACATGACAAAATTGACAGTAACAGACAATAGAAAATAACAAATGAACTGCTGATATAGCAATAACGACAGTTGTTCACAACAAATCAGTCTTTAAAAGAAATTTGTAAGTTTTGGTGGCATTCTGATAAAAAAAAGTAGGCACAGAAAGGGCAATCTAACAAATGGTTTGTTGTGTACTCCACAAACTGAGGCTTCATACCATAACTATGAAGCCAAAAGCTACCTAACAAAACAAGAAAAGTGAGACAAGATTTTCATGTCAGTACTGATTTAATTTCAGCACAATATGACTGCTGAGACAGTTATGCATGCATCAAGGAAGCTTAATTCTTTAAATGCAGCATGCATGTTAATGCTAATAATTTCAAGACATGCTGGATCAACCAAGAACCTAGGTAAGTACATCCTGCTCCCAAAACCACCCCACCACTAAACTTACTGAAGAGATATGTGAAGAGCGGTGGCCTGTAGCTGTTCCCATATAGTACCCTCACCCCATAGCAATTCACTCTCATGAGGATTGTGTGAGGAGTGACGAAGTAATAGAATATACCTAGCCATTTGCTGTTGAGGTGCCTAGCATCAGGATGTTATGTGTTAAACACAATGCTACAAGGAAGTGTTTCTACTTTTGTACTAACAGGTGCACTTTGACAAGTTGGTTGTATATGAGTGCAAGGAAAACAAAGCAATAACAACACCGCAGGGCTACAAGTTTGTTGCAGTCAGTGCTGTGGTGTCTGTATCGTCTTTCTTTAATGCACTGCTTCCCTTGCAGGCATACAAACTTTTTGGGTTCAGTGTTCTGTATGTTGAATGACAGATAAATTTTCAGATAACCAGGAGGAAGCTATTACTGAGCATAAACTTCCAGTACTGAAAATGGTTATTACACAAGATGAAAACCATCAATATCAAATTTCGATGTGCAGCCATTAATGGCTATTGCAGATAAGGAGTAAAGCATAAATGGCCACTATAGCTAAAGCAGTAAAAGTTCTAGGATGATGGCGAGAGCAAGCAATATAAGATGAAGTGAAGCACAGAAAAATTTTTGTCTCAATTTACAGGTCATCTGTCTGACCAGCTCCGATTTCACAACAATGTTATCTGACACTGAGGCTTGCTGGCACCACTGACGTCAAGGGAGTTTCCTGGAGCAACGGAAACTGTTAGTAGAGTGCGGTACCTGTGAGGTCACATTAACGAGCAGCTTTTCTTTCACCATTCAACAATACTCTCCCTAACATAGTGTATCAGTGACACTCTGTGAGCTGAACTGTCTAACCTTCAGCAGTTAACCGAATGAGTCGTTTGGAAATCCACAAGATGTAGTATTCATGAAAAGGAAAGTTGGCATCTACGTGCAGTAGCCGTGAAGATACAAAGGAAACTCGTACAGGCTCCTCAGAAAGAGAGTGTGAATTGGCAACTCACCACACCATTTAAGCTAGCCTCCTAATAAGCTCAGTTTGTAGAGCGCCATGGAAAAGTGGTAGTGCCAGGTTAGATCCTCTAACTAGGACAGACTTTTCTTCAATTGCAAAGTTTCTTTCTGAGGTAACCACATGGCTTTCGTTTATAGCTTCATGCTAATTTCACATGGATGATGTTTACTTTCACTCCAGCAACTGAAATCACATTTAAATCAGACGCTTTTTGAAAGCATCTAATATGGTTCTTGAAGCCAACACCGATTTGATTTTCAACATAACCCTTGCTTTTGTAATTGATACAACTTCAAGCTCACCTTATGCACGAGCACTTGAAATTTTGGTTGCCACGACAAAAAAATGCTGCATATTTTGGTCCTCTTCAGATGGGGAAACTAAACATGCTGCCAAGGTGCCACCCCTCAGCAACAGTGACTGTTGAAAAAAGTGAACACCGCGTTCACTTTCTTCAGCAATCGCTTTACTTCCTGAACTTTAATTTAAGTGTTTCCATGATGAAACATTATGACCATGACAACTAGGCACAGCTGTAGAGTACCCAGAGTATAAGTAACACAAAGTCCTCACCATATGGGATACACTTGCACTCCTTAGCTGCTGCTTTTGCTCAAGAGAGTACAGCTTAAGAAGGCTGTCTGAAATTCACCAGAAAAAAAAAGGAAGAATACCATTATGGCTTACGCATGGAGCTTAAAACATCTGACCACCAAAGGCCTTCACCCATTATGCACAACAGTCAAACAAGATAAAGTGGCATTTTTAATGTACTTTATTTTAAGAAAGTGATTACTCAAGGAGTATGTAAAAAATCAGAAGTTAAAAAACGTACAACAACCAGAGAAATAAAACAGAAAAATTGTGCAATGCACACAAGCTAGGCCAGAACAACAGTAATCCCACAAAAAAAAAAATAAACTGTAATGAATCCATGCAAACCACTGTACCATGACAATTTCACTGTGTGCTATGACCACCTCAAAATAATACTGACTAACAAGAACAACACAATAGAACTAGTGCTTATTCTCAAAGCTTATGGGGAAACTGCACACCGCAATTCTTTATCATTGTATGTGTGCTGTGAACACTTCTGAGGTTTGTGCAAGTGAACTTTCATAGCACAACAAATAGAACTCCTTTTTCTTTGCCACATTTTGAGCAGCATGCATTTGAGACTTGGGCAAAGCGGTGAGTGTGGCAAGCAGCCTTCATTTTCATTCAGTGCAAGGTGGTGATGAGACAGATGCTGTAGAAACTATCTGCGAATAGAATGAAAAGTGCTTCAACTGCAGCCCACGTGCTAACATTAAATTTACAGCCAATGTTGTACGAACGACTACGTTGCCAGCCGGTTCACTGACAACTAATTCTGAGAAGTTCCCGAGTGTGAAAAGCATGCTTATTTGGATGAAGACGTGCATCACACTGCAACCACTCTTGAAATGCAAAAGACACGAGGCCATCACTATTCGAGAGCAGATTTGTGCAAGTTCTCCCAAGGCCTGTGAACACTCATTTGCAATATAGTCAGCGATAGGTTAAAAATAAATTCACAAATCCTTTTTAAAAGAGACATGTATACACACACTAATGAATTACACCTCTTCTGATTCTCTCTTCCCTTCATGGCTATGTATACTCCCACCTTTGCCTAGCTCAGGTGGGGCCCTGAGCTAGGCAAAGCCCTTCTGACCTTGAAGACACTGTTTGTGAGGTAAAAAAGATACCCATGTCTAAGAAGGGGTTTAACCTGGCCTTCTGTGATACAAATTGCTGTTAGTGCTCTTGTGACAATGAAAAGGTCCTCCTCATAATTTCTTTTCAATGTCCTCCATATTGCTGTGCGCATGTTTCAGCTGCAGGCTGTTTTCTTCATCCCCACATCCAACAGCATTGGTTGTTCATGTATGTGTGCATGACTGCAACTTAGTTGTTGGAGAACAGCTGGTGTGTTGGCCCATAAGAGAGAATTTTCTTGGAGCGCAGAGCGTAGAGTGCTTTTAAGGGCTTTTAAGGAAGAATTCTCATTCATTCTCAACCTATCACTGGCCATAGTTCCAAAAAATTGCACCTTCATGCAGATACAATAAACAAGCATAATCAATGATGAGCAGCAAACATTTTTTATTGTTTGGTTGTCTAATGTGACCTTCATATAGCTTGGAAACATTTTCCGCCCATAAAGTCTGAATTTACTCCATATCATTTTTATCAAAGGTAAACATTAGGCAGATATATGCATGGTTGGGGACAGTTGAATTAAAGAGAAGGAAAACTCCCACCAAAATTTATTTTTTATTTCGTCACAAACACTTCCCACCGTTTACTCTCAAGGCCTACGAAAAGTGTCTGCACACCTGTCTGTGCACCTGTCAAAGCGGCAAAAATGCATATACAGTATTTACTCGCATAATGAATGCACTTCTTTTCCCAAAAAATATGCGCAAAGTTGGAGGGTGCGTTCATTAGGCGGGGTAAAATTTTTAACCATATTTTTTACATGGCCACCTCTAAAAAAGTCAGTTTTGCCCGGAAGGTGAACCATCGATTGCGATAGCAAATGTATAGACAGCTATACGAAGTGAGTATAGTAGTTTTATCGGCCGTATAAACTTGCAAATATTCGCAAACTATGTAGATTAACAAGCCTGGTGTCAGCGCGCACAGGCAAACATAAACACATCCAACTTGATGACCGCGAACACTCGCTGTCAAAACGCTGGCGTGAGCTGGCGCGGCAGCAACACCATGCAAAGTGACCTTCGTTCCGTGTATCACTTCAATGCAAACTGAGCGACGAGAACGGAGCACGCACAAAGGTATAAGCCGCCATCGCACCTAGACTCAGCTCCCGACGCAGATTGCTTTCAAGATAGGGTGCGCACGGCCGCGCAATGCGCAGTTGCTAAGAAGTGTTTTTGCAACAAAGGGCCTATCTCGTAAAAAATACTTCTCTCATTATAAATGAAACACCAATGAAGCACATCTATAAAAGAACACAGGGCTTAGAAAAAGGATACTTATGAATTTAAGCACCATCTGGCGTACCAGTTTAAGGTGTCCCCTACCTGCTAGTTACTGTTAGAGAATATATCTTATAATTGCCAAGCAATAAAAATAACCTTGCACTCGGCTGCACAACGCTTTAAACAGCGAAGCTGGGTGATCGTAGCCCAGCATTTTTCGAAAGTGTGCGCAAACTTTTCATCTTATTACTCATGATGATGATAACTTCTTTTCGCGCGTCTCGGACATACGGCCGTCCCTGCGCGTTGCATAGTGCAGCTTGCAACAATGACACCGCGTTGCAATGCCGACAACGCGTTCCAGCAGACCCGCTCCGTGAATGCATCTCTCTTGCTCTCATAGCGCGCCAAACATGTTCACCTCGCAGAGCACGAGCATGCGAATGCGCCAGCTGTGGACGAAGACGACGACGCTCGTGTGCAATCATATGGTTCGCATAAATGCATGTTCGGCAAGCGTGGCTGTATAGCCTAGTGGTTACGACGCTCGCCTTGGGACTGGGGATACGCGGGCTCTAATCCCGCCTCGGCCAGAAAGTTTATTTTCTTCTATTTCTTGATAGTTTCTTGATACGAACCACAAACCACAAATTACGGCTTGCTTAAACAGCTTCGCTGTTAATAACATCTAAGAGATGCTCTACAAAGCCCTCCATTTTACTGTGACTGCATCCACAAACACTAGAGATGGAAATGCCACCAAAGCCATGAATAGAGTTACTGTACAGGCTCTCCTTAGGAAGCCAGAGTTGAGCGTCTGACTGAACTCACTATTCGCTA
Organism: Dermacentor silvarum; assembly: GCF_013339745.2. Taxonomy (NCBI): domain Eukaryota; kingdom Metazoa; phylum Arthropoda; class Arachnida; order Ixodida; family Ixodidae; genus Dermacentor; species Dermacentor silvarum. Next base: position 137,004,621 of record NC_051154.1, read on the forward strand.
AACGTAGCCACATGCACAGCAAGCATCCTGCTTTGCAGGAAAGCCAACTTCACGGCTGTGCCGCTGATGCTAAGACTGGCCACATCGCCATTCCACAGTCTGGTCAGCTGGCAATGAAGCGGGATCATGCATTTTTAGGGGCGAAGCTCCTTAGGGTGTGGGTCTGTCCCTCCTCTGTAGTAGTAGTAGTAGTAGTAGTCGTCGTCGTAGTAGGTAGCCACGTCTACTTTTATGAAAAAAAAAAATTCCGAAAGTTGTGTCTGTAGCGCGGAATCGAACCAGGGACCCCTCGCTTCCGAACGCGCGGTGCTAACCACTACGCCACGAAGCGCACATGGACACACGCACCACGATGCATGACAATAAATACCCAACATTAACGAAAGACTGCGCGTTTCTAACGCGTTTGTGCTAGCGCGTTACGGCCCGTGTAAGAAGCTGGTGTAAGACGCTGTGGCCTCTCCGCCTTACCCCCGTATTCATAAACGCTCCTCGACTTGAACTTGACTTGCCACCGCCTTGGGCAGCAGCGTTCGAAACGCGTTGAAGGCGGTGGCAAGTCAAGTTCAAGTCGAGGAGCGTTTATGAATACGGGGGTTATACTCTCTCAGCAGTCATGTGATGGCGTCGGCAAACGCGGTGCACGTTCCGGCATGTGTAAACGGCTGCGTAAGATGCTGTGGCCTCTCCCCCTTACTAGAGAGTACTGCACGTTTCTAACACGTTTGTGCTAGCGTCCCTTTAAGCGGGAGATGGTGCAATTATAATGAAGGGCGCTGTTATAAAATAAGAATGACGTCACATATGGCGCGTGTCACTGGTGGAAGTCAATCGTTCGATTTAGTGCGGCGAGACTGGGCGAACTACACGGAAGATTCACGGTTTACCGATGATTCCCTCCGGAGCTTCGCCCACTCATCATCATTCACCCCGTGGATATGCGGTGTTTTTTTTTACCATGCTGTGTCTATTGGTATTGGTTCGCTGTTGCAATATTTTTAAAGATTGGTCGGTGCTTCACTCTCCCTAATCACTCTCCATAATCACGACTGTGATTACTCATGAACGGAACCCAGCTGCCCATATATATCGCAAATCTTTATTCGGCAAAGATTGACAGTATATGTCTGCTTATGTTTCAAATGTCCCCATGCAGTTACTTCTTATTTCACGTGCTATTTAAGCCGCACAAGCAAAGTAGCATGCAGCAGGTAGAGCATGAAGAAAATATAAATGTAGCAGTGCTGTGAGCATTTCTTCGATGCAAAACAATCCGTCTATAACGACCCGGCTTGAAGCCATGCTGCAGAATTTACTAATCGGGTGCTTACATTGCCTATGTCACATTGGGGTGACGGTAAAGAACACGGCAGTGCCAAAGCTCAGTCACAAATTTATTACCGGTGTCAGACGGCCCCTTTCGATCACGATCTTGCCCGATCCGGATTGAAATTCTCGACCACAACTGACTCCTTCCTGCAGCTTGAGCAAAGGAGCCAATCACAATCGAAAGTGCGCCGTGTGACACCCACTTAACTTGATATGGCAAACTTATGCCACAGAAACAAGTACCAAAAGCGCGGCGAGCATAGTAGGTGGTTGTCAAAATCCAACCTATGGGTAGGTTGCGTTGGCTATTTATAATGATTTGTACATTCCAGTACGTTTCAGAATGCGCAGCACCATTCGCATCGAGCACACAATTTGATTTGAATTGATTTAATGTAGAATTGGCAATGACATTCTGGACAGTTTCAATATATCTACGCGCGTCTTGCGACAAGCGATATCTTTGCAACAGTCGTTAACCGGTACAAGATAGCCACTAAAAACAGATAAGAACTTGCGCATGTCGGTATGCAAAGATGCACCGAACCGATCTAGCATGGCAGCATAATATATTTAGTCAAACAGCGCAGTATAAAAGTTGGCAGCCTTACCAGCATCTAAAGCGCACAATCTGCCTCGATCTAATCTAAATTCTCGTCGTTCTGATTATTGATCAAATACAGATCCCAGCGAAGTTGTAGCCCTTGTTTTATGGGGAATTGTTCTTTGCCGAAGATTTCTTATTTTAAATTTGAAACGATAGTGTTGCTATTGGCAACGATGTGAAACGAACGAGAGCCCACTGTCGCCGCTGACCTGAGCACCTCTCCTGCAGTCAGGAGATGTGGCTTTCCCACATAGTATGGATGCTTAAGCACGCAAGACGAAGGACCTATGCACCACTCTGCTACATTTGGTAGCATATACAGTAATTCTAGCCATGATAAGCTGTAAGAGCCATCTAGTGAAAGTGATATCACTGAAACAGGACATGTTGCAGTGAGGTTTATGAATGCCGCAGTGACACTTAACACAGAGAAGTATTTTGGAAAGAAGCATATTCTGGACTACCACAAAGAATGACAAATGTCTGTGCATGCAGACAGACAAAATAATACACAAATGGGATTATATGTCAAATCGACAATAAACAAAACCTACACGATCAATTCAAGCAATGAGTAAAATAAGAATACCTTAGCTGTAGTGAAATCTTACACAGACTTCCGAACATAACCCAATACCTTACCTTGAGAAACTGAGAAGACATTGCCTTTATTGGCTGAGAAGCAAACATCTGTCACCATTCTGTAAAGAAAGATTTGTTTGTTTATAGCTCATTTGCAAATATCAAGCTCTTGTCTGCACATACTGCTCTCATTTGCAGAAAGAGAAGAATGAAACACTACAACCACACAAGGTGTTCGACTCATGTAAGAGCAAGCTGTAAGAATAGAGTAATTGATGGTGTTTAACATACCGGGACTACAAGGGCTGTGAAGGCCCTGGAATAATATGAACCATCTGGGGTTCTTCAACACACTCCAAAGTCTCAGCACAGAGGTGTTTTTGCATTTCTCTCCCAATAGAACATGGCCGCCAAGGCTAGGAGCCAAGCACTATGTGACTGCATCCTCAGTGGCAGCATGCCATAGTCACTGAGCTGCTGCAACAGGTGCAGTAAGATAATTCACAAGCCCACCGAAGTAAAAATGCAGGGTTGTTGAAGTCCACCAAGTGTGAGAATATTACTTTAAGCTGAGAAAAATTATTAATGAGCTTATATACATTCGACACAGAGGGAAATGCTCAAAATGAAAGCTGCCAAGTGGTATGGCATCTAAAGATGTAATTATAGAAACTTGGGCTGGGACAATGTAACAATTCTATTCCAATGCTATTCCTTTTCGCATTTCATCAGTGGTCTGAGTGGAACTCCGCCTATCTTATCACCACGATTGGCCGGTCGTGAATGGTGGATGATGAAAAATTAATAAAATTGACTGAACAGAAACCTTACATTATACTAGCTTTGTCCTGAAGAACTTTCTCATAGCGTGAAGGATAGTCATGAAACCTAAATATTTTGTGGCAAGATTGCCTCATGCAACAAAATTTGCTCGACAGCACATATATGCTTAGCAGCCCCACCAAATAGCTGTTGTCATGGCATGCCCAAATTTGCACAGCCATAGTGCGAGAAGCCACAGCCTCCCAGTTTCCAAAACTGCACCACCAACGTTTCGGGTAAAAAGCTCCTCTGTGTTTTCTAGTACTTCCTTTGACATATCTACAATGATAATGATATAAACAGTTAGCTAATTATAGAGAAAAATACAATACATTTCCATTTCCACAACTTGAAACAAAGTCTAGAGGTTGCAAAGCACATTTGCTTTGTCCTCTCAGTTTTGCCCTACTTAGGTGGAGCATACTGTGTTTTAAAATCCTGGCATCACAATTTGAAAAAAAAAAAAGTTCCATCTGCATGCATGAAATTGACCCTGTGTTATTTTAAATGACCTTGTTCAAGACATGTATTTTCTTTCTTGTATTCGAGACATTAAGTTAACATTGATGGACAAATGTTGTAAGAAGTAGTATCAATTATGAAGGGTTTTTTTATGTTTTCATTAGGGGTGTGTGAATACTCAAATATCAGCAAATTAAATTGAATAGTGAACATTCGAATAATTTGATTGGCGTATTGAATATCTACTATTTGATACAAATGCCAATCAAATACCAGTCCAAAATGCCAATATACAAATCTGACATAGAAACAAGCCCCCCAAATTAACATGTATGAAGTTAGTTCGTTACTCCCAGACAACTAAATGATCACTTAGAATACAAGGACCCAAAGTTACACAAGGTATATGTGAATAACACAGCATTAGCTTTACCATGTAGACATTATCCCTATTTTCTTTTCTTTTTTTCTTCTTTTTAAACTTCATGCAAGTTACATAACATACTGAGTAAGCAAGCACAATATAGACCACTTATAACGTAACCGCTTATAGTGCAGGACCGGATATAGTGCGGTCTTTTCAGACTCCCGTTAATTTTCCCATAGCACTCCATGTATACACGTATCGCTCATAGTGCAGTTGCGGGAAACGAAATACCGGTTACAGTGCGGCTGCCTGGGAGTACGGAAGTCAGCGGAGACGGCGAATGCTCCCCTCGAACGGGCGCCCCAAGGAGTGCTCGAGGAAGAAAGAGAGACGAAGTGGAGGAGAAGGGCACGTGGTTCGAACAAACAGCCAGTGAGGCTGAAACCAGAATCTTGAGTGCGAGTCGTGAAATACCACGGCGCGCATAGCGAGCGAGGGCCACGAAACTGCCACCGCCGGCAAACGCTCGCTTCACGATAACGGCAGTAAACGAAACTTCAGGGAGCGGGCGGCGCCGGCACGGCATGGCGAAGGGCGGCAGGGAAGCGGATTTTGCCTCGGCAACTCCGCCGCTTCGGTGGCTCCCTTCGCCCTCCCTCGTAGCTCCCTCACTTTCGACTGTCACCGCGCGCGCGCGCCGCCGTGCAGGCGCCGCCGCTCCAGCTCCCCGAAGTTTCGTTTTCTGCCGTTATCGGGAAGCGGGCGTTTGCCCGCGTGGGCAGTTTCGTTGGCCGCCCTGGGACAGCGCCGCTGCTTCCCTCAGCGCCGTAGCCGCAGCGTGCAAGGCCAACACGTGACTAGAAAGTACAGGAAGCATAAAGGAGAAAGAAGGGTTCACGGCCATTTTCTACGCCTGGCTACGGTAGCGTGGCTGAGACGTCGGCACGTACACGCTTGGTCCGGTGCAACGCAGAATCGGCGACCTTGCTATTTGAGAGAGGGTGAAATTTCCACAGCGTTTTTTTTTCTTTCTTTCTTTTGTTTTGTTCACGCGCGACATTGAGGGGTCTCTCCTAAGCTTTTACTCTATGGCGGTGCCGGAGCAATGCCGGTCGGAGGCGCCGCCGCGTGATTTGGTTCGAATTAACGAGATGCGACTGTAAATTGAATGCAAACGTTCTAGCCGCATTCCTCGACTGTCGCATACGCGTGGCGGCTCGGTGCACATGTCTTGCATATGTGCGGGCCTTGAAAAATGTTGCTTTGGTTATAGTGCGGTACCGCTTATAGTGCGGATATTCGCGACTCCGGTAACTTACGTTATAAGCGGTCTACACTGTAATATGCAAGTGATAAAAAAAGTTCTAAAGCTGAATACGCTGACGTTTTTGATAAATATGCACATAACATTAGCCTATCTTGAATCAATACATAAAAGCACTTTTACAAAACAATGTATCACGAAATACTCTGACGTGACAGCTATTATTTTGTTAAAAATTTTCATGTTATGCATTGCTACATGAAATACAAGCATTTATTCCTTTTATGATGTCAAACATTCACTTGAGCAATAAGAATAAGGGAACACTAGGGGCTAAATTTTTGTTGCTCAGAACCATATGAAGTAACGGACAATGAAGCCAGAGAAGCATTGGGGAGTTAATTGTTATGTTTAATTCAAATTTAAATTAAAATGTATGTACAAATTGAAATGTAGAAATGAAGGATGCTCCGCATCTGTTGCCTTGGCTATGGGCGGTGCTGGCTAATGCATTCAAGACTAATCATGTACACAAATAGTGCCCAAGAAAGTGGATGAGAGGATGGCACCATGGCAGCTTAATTGGCATAGCACTGCGTGGATATTGTGCAAGATGTTAGTTCGGTCCCCACATGCAGCAAGTTATCTCTTAGTATTTTTACATTTCAATTAAACCTAACAATCAACTTTCCCTATGTTTCTCTGGCTTTTCATTGTCTGTTACTTCGTATGGTTGTGACTATAAAAAATCGAGCCCTTGGATCCCCTTATTTTCCTCACTTACTGCTTAGTGAGGGCCTCAAATTTGTCTTTTCTGGTGCCATAAGACAGCATACAAGTGTTTATGGTCAGTTGCTTGCTCCTAAGCAGGCCTACTATGTGATGCCCCAGATTAAAAAGGTTGTTTCAAATCTGCCACTTCAGCCGTGAACAGCTCTAGCTAACACTCTCAGGGATAATTTTGTGCACAAATACCCTAGAAAGTGGACAAGAGGTTGGCACCGTGATAGCTTAATTGGTAAGGAACTGCACGGGTAATGTGGAAGATGTGGATTTGGTCCCCCATTTGCAGCAAGCTATCTTTTCATCCACTTTCATTGTATTAATGTTATTTATACATTTCAATTCAACACAACAATTAAATATTCACTTGTTTCATTGAAACTATGCAGAGGAACATATTTTGGTAGTTTCAATAGCTAAATGTCATTTTAGTGTCTAGTTTTTTCTGAGCAAGGTCAATGAGATAAAAAGCAACAAGCATATAAAAGAAAAAAAAGAGGCTATTTTCCATCTATCTCTTTTCTTGCTTTACATGAAATACTCAAGAAACCTTTAAAACTACTGCATAATACCACCCGACTAACAAGCTTGCTGTATTTATATCTAGCATTATTTTTTTTAAGCGCTTTTGCATAAATGCACTGGCCGTGATATTTTAAAGCAACAGTAATTCGTAACACACACAGTAAATTCTGTTACAATGCACGCCAAACAAATAAAAGGCACAAAAATAGCAAGTGTACAAGGTGTGACCAAAAAGCCTCGAAATCACTTTTGTTGTACAAGAAAAGGGAGGGCAGCAAGGTGACCTGTGCTGAGTGGTTGATGATAACAAGCCTTATTTTTTATTGTGCTGAGTGGCACTGATGCATTGGAATTTGGAGCCAAGCCAAATGAGTCGCTGTGACACTATCCAATGACACACTTATGAATTACCTTACTTGTTTAACTCGGAAGCACCAAATGCACATTTACAAATGTCAAAATAACACACTTGCAAGTAGCATCAATCCAGTGTGGTTTTATGTGAGAACTTCGTATGTGCTAAGTCTTTTATGGCTTCAAAGCACAGTTTTCCCTCAAACAAGTACTACTAAGACCTTTATCCCAATTTATAATGTTGTAAATATGAGATAATCAATCAACATCACTTACAACATAAAAAAAAATTGTGTCAACAAAGATACACTAAGTGCTCACTTTAACTTAAAGTGCAATATACAGTGTAGACCGCTTATAACGTAAGTTGCCGGAGTCACGAATATCTGCACTATAAGCGGTACCGCACTATAACCAAAACAACAATTTTCAAGCCCTGCACGTATGCAAAACATGTAGACCAAGCATGTAGACACGCTTTGTACTACCGCGCGCACATCGCGATTACGTTTTCGCCAGTGAGCTGGTGAGAACATAATCGTGATGTAGCCGGTGATCTTCAAGCTCGACAGCTTTGCACCGAGTCAAAACTAAACAACTGTTTGCCGCAACCGCTACGGAAAAAAACGTGACCACTATCAACGTGATTATGAACGGTGACTTTGCGGTGCTGAAGGCACGCGCCCGACGCACGCACAGAGTCTGGACGAATTAACTAACATTCGCTGCAACAACTGCTGTCGAAACCGCGGTCGCTATCTATGCGATCATCGATGGCGACTACGCAGTTTTTTAGGCACGCGGCCGACGCGCGTACCGAGTAAGAACGAAACTACTGTTCGCCATAACTGCTGCGGAGAAAACCGCGGCCACTATCGACGCAATCGTGGATGAAGACTACGCAGTTATGAAAGCCCGCGGCCAACGCGGTGTTATGCGCGGCGGTAAACGAAAGAATACAGGCTTTAAAGGCGCAAATAGGCTCGAAGCGTTCCGGCGTTGCTGTCATTCACGTATGAAGCGTCCAACCGTCGCTTCGTTTCGGTTGGTTGCTAGCGCCATTCTTGCTCTTTTGCGTCGCACATTTGCGGTGCTCCTCGCTCACTGAGCTCCGAAAGTAGTCCGAATTAACCGATGTGCGGCAAATAAGGCCGAATTAACGAGAGTTTGATTGCATTGAATTTGATTGCATTGCATTGAATAATGCTATGCCGGCTGGGACTAGAGGACGAGTCCGAATTAACCGATTTTCCAAATTAACGAGTCGAATTAACAAGTATTACTGAAGCTCCAAACTAAATTTGCGGAACACTGCTTAAATTGACAGCATTGCTCGCGCGATATCTGCACTTCACGACACGCATCGCGACGGGTGCACAGAAACTGAAGCCGCGTTCAGTGCAAAACGCACCGCTGATAAGCCGCTGAGCAAAAGGTTTCTCCGTTGCCTAGACAACCTACGCGCGCATTTTTTTCCGTTCGTTTGCTCCGCGTCTCATGCTCCTCCTCCGCATCGCCCTCGTTGATCTTGTCTTTTATCGGTGGGCGCACCTTGTTGAGAAGCGTGCTCGCTGCCGCCCTTGTTGGCGAGATTTTCCCGCAGAAGCCACATTATAATCGGTATTTCGTTTCACGCGGCTGCACTGTAAGCGGTATGTGTATACATGGAGTTCTATGGGAGAGTGAACGGGAGTCGGAAAAGGCCGCGTTGTAGTCATTTCTGCACTATAAACGGTTAGGGTATAAGTGGTCTATACTCTATTAACATTTCTTAAGATTGCTGCATTGTTTCAGAATATATTTACTCTTTGTGAAGCATGTGCTCCGCCAACTTAGTGAGATCCGTCATGTTCCTCTTCCAGGCAAAGAATGAAAGCGAAGATGTCCGATCTCTTGTAGCAGTTTCTAGAAGAAAATCGAGGCAGGAGAAATGAAGAGGGAAAGCAATCTGTGAAATTAAGTTTTCAACTAGCTGATGATTGTGCCGACACTTTTGTTAGAGGAAGATGTGCCTGAGAAACCTTTTCTAGTTTTTAATAAACCTGTGATTTCATAATGAAATAATGGAGTTTTTTCTTTGTTCTCTTCAAAGTGTCTTATGTTTCAATGTAATTTTAATACTTTTTCTTTTATGGGGCAAGCAGCAACAAAATGCATTTCTTATTGACACTTTTTCATGCGCAAAACTTTTAAATGCATTAGTATTGCGAAAAAGATTAACTTAGTCGTGAACCATTTAACTTCCATGTTCTTTCCTTGAAAACGACATGAAAGTTCTCCGCCCTCCCCCCCCCCCCCCCCTTTTTTTTTCTTTTTCAATGTTTTGCACATAATGACCTCACTGAAAAAATGGTAAATTTTGAGTTTATTCCTTGTACTCAATGAAAACATTGAATAATAAATCGTGTTTTGAGAAAGTGAATTTTTCTTGCAGTACATAAAAGTCTTCAATAATATTATCTCAATGCATGACAAGAAAACAAATGTAAACTGCAAAATAGTATGCAAAATAGCACCAAAAGTCGGCAGTAGTCCGTGGGATGTGCAGAACCATTCGATGCGTTCATGGTGAACAAAGCAAAAGAAACTGTGGCATGGACAAGTAGGCTTGGTTGTTGCCGATAGTCGTACAAAGTGGTAAGGTGAGTACAGCTCCGGCTTGGGGTGTTCAAGGGTTGACCACTGTACAGCATAGTTAAGCAGTTAGAATTTGTCTACACCGCATCAACTTTTTCTTTTAAAGAGTTGACAATACTGAATGCATGCTTATTGGACCCAAATAAGAAAAGTGTAGGTTTTTCTCTATGTGACACACAGCAAGCACATTGTAAACGTGAATACATCATTGCACTCTATACAATATGGCCACAGATTTTTCTGCTGATATAACTATTCTAAGCGTGTAAAGACTACTTGAAAAGTTGAAAGCCAACCAATACTCTAAAATGAGCAAACTGCACTTGAGCGTTGTGCCAGGTCACTGAGATGACATGCAAAAATGGGTATTTCCCATTATCTTGCACTAGAATGTGAAATTCACTGGCAGTCAAACCATAACAAGAAAGTTTTTCTAAGTCTCCATAAATATTGCCACAGCTGCTGGCACCTGCAGTGTCATGTGAACAATAGTGTGCATGTGAGTGCACACTCATGCAAAGTGATTTCTGCAAAGTGATATAAAGTGGTTTCTCAAACCACCATGACTGCATTAGAAGATGCACTATTTTCATCAAATGCATGTCTTTGCCTCTGAATAAAAAAAAAGATTACTAAAATGTAATGCCCTGAAGTGGGCTAGGTCCCTGTACTTTCTTTTTCTTTCTTACTGGGGTTTTACGTGCCAAAACCAGTTCTGATTATGAGGCACGCCGTAGTGGAGGGCTCCGGATTAATTTCAACCACCTGGGGTTCTTTAACGTGCACTACAACGCAAGCACACGGGCGTTTTTGTATTTCGCCTCCATCGAAATGCGGCCGCCGGGGCTGGGATTCGATCCCGTGACCTCGTGCTCAGCAGCGCAATGCCTTAGCTGACTGAGCCACCCCGGCGGGTGGCTAGGTCCCTGTAGTGGATTACTCTGGATTAATGTTGACCACCTGGGGTTCCTTTACATATGTGGCTAAATGTCAGTGCATGAGCTACTCCACCAAAAATTTGCCTTTTTTTTATTTTGACATGTATCAGCACAATGTACAAGCATAATCTTGAAAAAATTTAAATAATTTTTATATGTATCTAATCGCTAACCGATTGATTCATTCATGGAGTTTCACCTCCTAAACCAATACGTGGCTGAGAGAGATGCCTTGGTGGAGAGCTCCAGTTTAACTTTGACTGCCTGGAGTTCTTGAACATGCAACTATATCTAAACAGACTAGCATTTCTGCACCCCACCTTCATCCGAATGTGGACATAGTGGTTGGGAATTGCACCCACAACCTTTTGCTCAGCAGCAGACCGCCATAGCCACTGAGCCACCACAGCTGTTGAAGCAGCAAATTACGTATACTTGAAAAGCAGCTGCCACATAGCAATAGCCGCAATGCCTGGAAATTACTTGGACACACAAACATTCACAGTGGAAAGAACACATCCTGCATTAAAATGAAGAAAAATCATAAACCTATGAATATGAACTGCACACAGCTCAACCACTTGGTGCCCTTCATCCTTATTGCAAAATTTTGCTATCTCATGCTGGGTGAATAGTTCTTGCATGCCAAAGCTAGAGCTGCGCAATGAACATCATAGTAGAAGGCCCCAGATTAATTCTGAACAGCCAAGGTTTTCTTAAAGCATGCGAAAATCTGAACACATGGGCACTCTTGCATTCAATCCTCATCAGAGTGCAGGTGCTTTGACCAGGAATCAAGTTCATTACTGTACTCAGTGGAAGAGTACTGTATCTACTCAGCCACCACAGTAGGTGTCTGTCTCATATAAAACTTTTAAAAATAAAAAAATGTGCACAATGCCACAGCGCTGCAGTAATGGGATTGTGCAATTGGGCGACTCTTCATTAATTTCCTGTGCTTTAGCTACGTGTTTGTGTAAGCAATGCAACACCTCAGGAGAAATAAAATTTCATGCTTCAGCCATCACACATTAAAGTCTGCACATAGAATGGGTGAAAGTGTCTAGTTACTAGTTTCACTATTACTAGTAAAAGTGTCTGCACTATACAGACACTTTCACTAGTAATAAGCAAAAGTGCAATACAAGCAATGTGCCCTGCTGCAAATATACTGATGTACGAATTTTTATGGCACAGGGGCCTAGAACGGCATGTAATTTTTCATAAAACTGATATGACACACCTTTGAAGTTTACTATGTGTAACCAAGAAAGCTTAGTTACAAACCTTCAGAGCTACTGCTGACATTCTCAGCCAGACTGTCAGGAGTAGCATCACTTGCAGTGCTCAGTGATCTTGGAAGAACAGTGCAGCATCGTTGCGGATGGGGGTGGTTGAAAATTTGCTTTGGTGTCTGGCCAAACTCCATGATCTGAACCTCTAAAGAGTGCCTTTCATGAATATCTTGGATGCTGAAGGAAAAAAAAATGAAAAAAGCAAGCTAATGAAAGAAGTCATTCTGTGTAACTCTGTGATACCCCTATCATTAATTACCAGAATTGTGGCACAGCAAAAGATGAGGTACGACAGAAGCAACACATACTGTGCACACTTCCAACTGATTTATTTTCAGAAGAACAGCGATTATTATACAGATGTACAGCACATGCGCAACAGGCACAATCAGCACCTCGTCTTCTGCTGAGCCACAATTCTGGTAATTAATCAGGCACCAACTAGCCCAGCAACATGTTTTATTGACTCCTATCATACATGCCATACTGCATTCTTGACTCACAAGCTATCAAATTAAAGTAATTGCGCTCAGGGGCAACGAAAATATATAGGTGGAAACAATAAGAATACGACAAAGTAATATTGCAATAACGAGACATGGACAGGGGGTACGAGATACACAAGGGCTAAGACTGACAGCTAAGCGAGTTCGTATAAATTCATGGTGGAAATTCTTAGCAATGTCTAAACTTTGGAACTTTCTTCATAATAAAAAAACGACGTACAGCGCGAAAGGACAAGGAGTGATAGAGACGACAAACAAACAGCGCGAAAGGACAAGGACTGATAGAGACGACAAACAAAGTGTTTGTCGTCTTCAGTCCTTGTCCTTTCGCGCTGTACGTCATTTTTTACCATGAATTACCAACTAGCCCAAGCAACCACCCTTGTTCAACTTTCATCAGCTTTGAATTAGGAGTGTTTCAAGTTGAGCGTGTGGTGTCCCATGTAAAACACATTGGGCATTACAGGATTGCTGTATGATGGCTGCACAGACTGAGGTAGGCAACATTTTTGTCAATTCTCAGATTAATTTTTCTTTGTTTATTTATGTCCCACTAATGAATATGCAAACCTCACTCTAATTATTAGCTGGCCCTAACCTCCAAGTTTTATCACTGTCACATCAGCCAGAAGCAATAACTACACATGAGCATGCAATATCTGTGCAGAGCCCAGACAGAGACTAGTGGAAAAATCCACACATTTATAGAAACACCAACTCCAGCATCTTGCAAGACATTTAATATGTGCACTTCATACCACGGTGCATGATGCACCTAGTATTTTAGTGCTCTCCTGTACCACATGCCTTCTCCTTTCGCTCTGCGATGGCGGCAAGGCACTAAAATTTACTCATTTACTTCCAATAAAGGCAAGGATTGAAAACACTGACAGCATGAACTTGGCAGTGCGTGCACAGTTTGTGCTGGTATAAACATCATGCTGCTCCACCATCTTACACAATGCATCATGAACAATGCTTCATTACAGACAAGCCTGTTCTTATCAGCAGTGTTGGCATCCTTGACCATCTTACACTTTATTTGTTTAGAAATTTCATTACAATCAAGTTAGATATTGTTACGGAGAGATGTCAAAAAGGGTTTATATACAATATTTACAAGTGACAGTGAGTGGCACAAACACAACAAAGATGGCGGGCCGGGATACAGCTCGTCCTCTTTCTTATCTGCTATGCCACTTCTATTTCATCCGCAGGATAGGTGCATGGCTCATAACAATATGCCATGTATTACGTGAAATGTAGTGTCCATGTCAAAGCAGGTCACTTGCTGCCCAACATTTAAAATTTTTACTCCACTTACATAGCATAGAGAAAAAAACAAGCAAATGATATATGCAGGTATGAAGCTTCAAATATGTAAAATGATTATTTGCCTTGATAAATAAATGTGTAAATAAGGAAGGAAGTTTAGGCAAATGTCTAGTCACAAAGACTGCACAAAAACTTTTGTATTAGTACTAGTATTACATCAGTAATAGTGCTAATACAAAAGCAAGTACAGTGAACAAAAGTCAGTTTTGCCCCCCCCCATGTGCTACCAGCACAATTCAAATCTTTCAAGAGCGTACTTCGAGCGTACAACAAAAGGTTTTCACTGTCAAATTGTGTAACAACATGCAATAATGTATGTGAAGCTACAGATTGTGATTTAGGCTTTCAGTGAGAAAAAGGAAATAGTGGAACAACGTTTTTATATTACAAGAAAATCTCAAAAGCAAGCTCTGGATGAAACAGTGTACCACAAGCTTTAAAGTACCTAAAATATGACTTGACAGTTGCCATGCCATTAACAAACATCAAGAAATCTTCCTGTGCACTGAAGACAAATTTGTCAATCAAACTTAAAAAATATATAAAAGAAACATCTTCTCACCTGTCCAGATCAACACTTCCTTCATATGTGAGGTGATAAAACACTGCAAAAGAAAAATGTTGGCTTTAGGTAAACAGTCCAAATTGCAATGCAGAGGGCTTCTTTTTTCTTTTGATTTATTTGTGCAGCTTTTAAGTTGAATATGTGCACAATCTTTGCAGTAGCAGCTATAGTTGAATGCTGACATAACAAAACTAATTTGAACAAAAATCGTTATGTAAAATATTTTTACCTCTTGAAGCCCATGTACTACTTCCCCAATCAATGAAGCAATCTTCCATCAAAATTTAAATTCAAAGAAGTAGATTATGAACAAAATAGTGACATACACACCAATATCAATGTGCATACACACATTGTTACGATTGGCGTGTAATACCCCGTGCAAAAAGGATGATCGAAAGACCATGCCTAATCGAAATGCAGGATGGATCCCAAATTTGCTACGGGTGTCACCAATGGTACCCGGCCTGGCTGGCACCCGCAGTGATTATGGGCCCCTTTGTGTGTGTGCATGACAGAAGGGGAGTGGGGGCGCCTGCCGCAAACTGTGCGAGTCAAGGGGAGGCCCTTTTTCATGAACCAAGCGGGACCCACGGGTTGCCGCCAGTGGAGGCAAACACGTGCAATGTCGTAGAAGAGAGGGAGCAGCCGCCAATCACCGACTGGACTCGGTACATGTCATGTGACATTGACATGAGCAAAATCCCGCCTACGATTTTAGCAAGCCTATTTCAGCAGCCCCACAATGTATCTTTTATTATTTTCTTCTTTTATTTCCTACTCCGTTACCATAGAATAAACAGTGCAAGTTTCGCACTAGGAATCGCTTCATCCCTGCCTGGTCGCCATGGTCTCCCGGACGCCTGCAGCCTGCCGACAAGGCCAGACTACCCAGAAGTAATGCCGGTCGAGGTTCGAGTAACCGGCGTCGCAACAACATACATATAGGCATGTCTGTGTGCCTCCACACACACAAAAAAATGTAATTAAATTCTGAGGTTTTGAGTGCTAAAACCATGATATGATTATGAGGCACACCATAATGGGCGGTCATCTGGGGTCCTTAACGTGCACCTAAATCAAAGTACACAAGCGTTCTTGCATTTTACCCCCATCGAAATGTGGCCGCCATGGCCAGGATCGAACCCGCAACCTCGAGCTCATCAGTGCAACGCCATGCCACTAAACTACCGCGGTGGGTAACACACAAAAGAAATTAATGGTTTAATGAAGTTTCTAGGAAAAAAGAAATGATGACTGTTGTACCAAGGTGGTTAGATAAACCTTGGTATAATGAACTTCAATATAACAAAATTTCACTGCCGCCACGAAGGCATACCAAGACACTAAACGGAAACGTCCGCAGACGCCACGGGAGGGGGGGAGGAGGGGGGGGCAGGTTGGCGAGTGTCCCCTTTTCTAGCACGGCCGTGGATGCGCATTACATACGCAGCTCGTGCGCCCTGATTTAGAGATAATCTACCGCGGGTGCAATGTGTGGGCACACTGAAATGATGTGGCATCAAATGCGCTGTCTTCCTGTGCATTTAGTACTGGAGGTTTCGTAACCTCAAGGTTCGGAGATCCATTAAAGCGAGAGGCAGACGAAGCATTCACCCACACTGGCAGCACTTTTCATGATAGCGTCATCTCACTGCACACGACACTATCAGCTGTGGGGGTGTAGTGGATGCGAAAGCGTGGCTGGCTTCCCTTTGTACTACCATTGTAAAGATATCGTCGACAAGGCATGAAACCGTATCTTTCCCATTGCCGACTCTCAAATTCAACAAAATTACATTTTTTCTCATTCAAATTTGCTTTTTCCAAGTGCCTAATAATTCAGAAAATTTTGCAGCCCCTTCCATTTAAGAAAAATTCATCGGCGAATGCACTTATTTGCATAAAAGGTTAAACTTCAATATAACGAAATTACAATATAATGAAGCAAATTGCCAATTTTACCAACTTTGTTATATTGAGGCTTAAATGTATAACCATAGTTTGTGCATAGTGGCAAGGCTGACATTTGGGTGACATGGTATGGATCCATGGTAAAATGTGAGTAGTGCGACAAAACCTGTTACATTCTTGTTTTTTCACATTACCCTCATTTTACCATGGTTCTGCATAGTGCACTGTGTGACCCCCATGTCTTCATGCATCAACCAATAGGTAGCTCTCCTCGACATTACGCTAGCTCACATTTTGTGGAACTGCACAAGTTCAGGCCCAATGGCTACCTCTTTATAACACTAAGTTAATTTTACACGCTGTAAATTATCAGCTGCAGTGGATGGATTGATTGATTGATTGACGGACTGACTGACTGGCTGATTGGGTGGGGGAGTGCGTGAGTTTAAGATCTCAAAGCAACAGGTCAGTAATGAGAGAGAACATATAATGTTGGGCTCCAGATTATTCTGACCAACTAAGGTTCTTTAAGCCTAAATACACAATTTTTGCCTTCTGCCCCTATCAGGACGCAGTTGTGCCAGCTAGGAATCAAACTAATGGTCATATGCACAGCAGAAGAACGCCATGGCCTATCAGTCAGTGTGGATAGTACATTAGCTGCAGTGATTGTAGATAATTTCCTCAATACCTCACATGACATGAATAGTAAACTTTTTATAGGCGCAGGATGTCACTTATTTAAAAATGTAAACAACTAAACATGGATCTATTCAAGACTAGCCTCGCAATTGCAGTGCGGCACCTAAATGCACTTGTACACGTGAACTGAATGTGCCTTCTGCCAGTTCTCAAGTAGCTACAGGTCACCTACTGTCCATTTGCAGCAAGCAAAACCAGTGCAGTTTGCTTTCTATTATTAACTACGTGCAAGGACAAATTTTACACTGCAAGAATAAGTAACAACCAATAGAAATGGTCAAATCATGAAGGTTCATGCAAAGTGTCAGTAAAGATGCTTCTACTATTCCTATGCAGATCAATCACACTAAATAGGCTGTTTAATCTATGGGAGGTAAATACAGTAGACTTCCGTTAATTCTATTTTTCTGTTAATTAGATCTTAAACAAAGGTCCCAGTGGGTGCGCATGCATTTTTAAGTGTCTTAACTTTCGTTATTTCAATTCTAAATTTGGCCTTCGCCAGATAATTCGAGCGTCTGCCTAGGCAGAGCTTAGGGGACAGTGAATGCAATGAACACACGTCATCTCCTGCTGAAAATGACTATTTTCGCCCTGACCTGCGAAGATTTTCAAGCAATAACGGTAGCTTACAATATCTGATTACGGTATTTACAAGATTTCAACGTGTGCCTTTTTTTTTTCTCTCTCAAGAAAATAACACCGAAACCCCCCGTTCGCAGTGTTCGTATGCTTTGATGCATAACACGGCTCTTTTCCAGACAAGCTGACTTAAAAAACGTGCGGCAAAGCTGACTTTAGGAAACTGGCCACTATCATGCAACACATACTCGACGCTTGCCCATTTTCTTTAGAAAAAAAAAAAGGTGAGTGTTGAATTTCTATGTTGTTTAGGTGCTTTAAAGTAATTTACACGTTAATTTATCGCGGGGGTGCATTTGATTCAGGGGCATGTTAAAATCGAGTAAATACTGCCAAATGAATCAGCAGTGCGCTTTCATGTTTTTTTCTGCTTCTTGTTTAATTCGACCCACCGGTTAATTAAATCAATTTTGTCGGTCCTGTCAGTATCGAATTAACGAAACCCGACTGTATTTATAACCAGGGGTGCAATATGAGTATACCTGAAGAGAATTCGAAGCGCTTTATCAGGGCTTATACCGCAAAAACATTCGCAGTTTTGCCCGAAAGGTGAAGCATCAATTGAGATAGTAAATTAGTAGCAAGCTATACAGAGTAAGGACAGTAGTTTTATCGGCTGTATAAACTTGGACACATTCACTTACTACTGAATTAACAACAAGGGTCAGCATGCACAAGCAAACATGAATAGATCACACCCGATGACCGCACACAACCGCTGTCAAACCGCTGGCGTGAGCAAGCGCGCCAGAAGCAGCGAGCGAAGGTTCGTACGGTCTATCGCTTCAAGGGAAACTGAGCGGCGAAAGCACAGCGTATACAAAGGTAGGAGCAGTGTTGCAGTGCGCGTGACCGGCTGCCGCCGCTCAAAGTATGCAGTTGCTCGCAGAGCAGAAGCCCCTCCCACGCTGCCTTCCTGCTTTCCTCCTTTTGCCTGTGAGATTTCAGTTCCCCTTGCGCCCGGTCCCAAGATGCGCATTTGGCACCGCAGCACAATGTCGCCCCCCTTCCCTCCCCCCACAGCCTTTCGCTCAATGGAAGAAGGCGCGTTTGCTCTCCGCCATGCATTCGCTCCCCATGAAAGCGCGCGTCCCTCTCATGCTATCACGCCCTTGGACTTCACACGGAATCTCACGGCGATGGCAGAAATCCGCTTGGAGTGTCCATATAATTGCTATCGCAATAAAAACATTATGCTCGACATAGCCAGCAAGGATAATTTCTTCACCTCAACCTTCTAAGATGCCCTTGCGCAATGACTGCCAACTACAGAACTCTCGCACTCTACTGTAGTTCTCAAAACTGAGTGCATATGTTTTCTCACTACTTTAATGACCAAAACAAAGCACTTTTCAGTGATGCCTTGTGACACATACTAGTTCCACATAATGAGAATATATTCAACACGGTCAAAAGCATTACCTTATTATGTGTCGAAAAAGCTGGACACAATAACAATGCTACCTACATAAGCCATATGTATTTAGACCAATGACAGCACAGATTTCCTTGAAATGCTATGAGTTCCTCAGACACCATTCTATGAACACCGAGAATGGAAGAAAAAAAAAAAGACACCATTGTCAGCTAGCACTGCCTCTTCTCCAGACTGTTTGTAGCCAAAAATTAGGTCAATCCAGGCATGAAGGTTTTCCGAAACAAAAGGTGCCTCAAGAGCCTCCCTGCAGGTGCGAATAAAATGTGCAGGGCCTGGAAAAAATAAAAAAATACAGTGTTCTGTAAGCTCAAAGTGCCCATGAACAAAAAAAAAAAAAAAAAAAAAGAAAGCAGGAAAGGCAGCCTATTAGATAGAACAAGAGTACCTTCAGCCCATGGTGGCAATTCAACATCACCGACAGCAGAGCCGTTTTGGCGTTTTCCAAAGTCCAAGTTCTAAAGCACACCAAAGAAGAACAATACACAACAGTAAGAATTAATGCTGCTGTAATACATTGCTGTTTATTCAAAAATATTTACAAACCTGACCAGATCTTGTATCAGACACAGCATTTCCAAAATTGTACACATTATTGTAGCCCTGCTGAATCACTAATCTAAAGTATGGAGTTTAATGTGCCGAAATTGCACAGTGGGTTATGAGGGACACCATAGTGGAGAGCTCTGAATTAATTTTGACCAACAGGCGTTCTTTATGATGCACCCAAAGCATGGCACACGAGCGCTTTTACATTCTGCCTCCACCAGAATGTGGCTGCCGTGGCCGGGGAATTGACCCTGCGACCTCGTGTTCAGCGACGAAACGCCGTAGCCACTAAGTCACCACAGCGGGTAATCACCAACCTACAATGAGCTTGCAAGAAGAATGCAAAGCGAAAGCATCTGCAGATGCAACTAAACAGTATGGTGGCCCTAGGTGGCCATTGTAAAACAGTCAGGCCATTTAATTTCATTCATAGCAGTTGTTTTACCATAGTTTTACCATTAACTTGAGTGGAAAAGGATAAAACCAAAACAAAGACAAAGGTTTCAACTCAAATTAATGTGTACTAAGTGGCCACCAAGCTGCAGAATTCAAATAAGTTAAACCTGCTTATAACGAACCTCCATATAATGAATTCCTGGATACAACGAAGTTTTTCTATTCCCCGCCGTTACTCCATAGAAGCACATGTACAGTTAAACCTGGATATAACGAAATTGACAAATTCCCGAAAAACTTCTTTATAAAGAGGATTTCGTTATATGCAGGTTCGGCACGAAAATTAGAAAAATAAACGTTTACCGTATGTACTCGATTCTAACGCGCCCTCAATTGTAACGCGCACCTGTTTTCCGTTTTCATCGAAGCACTCATCCTCGGAATGTCACACCAGGTACCGGATGCGTGGACGCGTGTCGTTTCGCACAAGCGCGAGGCATCGGAAACGAGGAGCGAGCGTCACGATGGCGTCGTAGCGTCGTATAGTGTTACAGTAGAACCTCGCTGTTAAGATCCCGGCGGCTGCATTTTCCCGGCTGTTACGTCGTTTTCGACCGGTCCCGGCACAGCTCCCTTAGAACTCAATGCATTGGTAACCCCGCTGTTGCGTCGCAACTGTGGGACCGTTCCCGCATCATACGTTGCAAACTGCCACCCCACGCTGGCCCGAGCGGCCATTTTGACTTTTCATGTCGCTTGGCTTGGTGGCTTGACGATGGCATTGGCCGCCCAAAGTGCCGGGGGCGACAAATATGACGTATTTTCGGTTTCCGCCAGCAAAAGTATGGCCCTTGAGATCCGTATTTGCTATATAATGATGGTGTCCATGACGCGCTCTGGCCCTAAAATTGGTTTTGGCTCATAGATATTCCGTATATAAGGGTACGGCCACGCTAGCGGCAAAAAACGTGCGCGTCATGCAGTGAGCGGCAACTTGCCGCACGTCAGCGCCTTGCCGCAAGGCCACCGTGGCACGCGCGTCTCGCCGCGCAGCAGCGCGATAAGATCTCCCGCGCTCTCCGAACAGGCGAGCAACACTGCGAGCGCATGTTGTTTCATGCGAGAGACGACGATCGTCGATTGAAAACCCGGCGTGGACCGGCGGCGTTCCGGTTGTGATGGCTCCGAGACGTCACCCTCGTCGCTCTTGATTGGTTCATCTCGCGGCACGCGGCATTTGCCGCAGAAACCATTTCGCGCGGCACGCCGCAAGACCCCCGATTCCTGCCGCTTTTGCCGCGCGTTTCTGACGCGCGTTTTTGCTGCGTGTTTTTGCCGCTAGCGTGGCCGTACCCTAAAGTCCAAGGGCGATAACGCAGTCGCCGCGCGCCATATGCTGTATGTGCGAGGGAAAACGTGCGAGGGGAGCCGACGACCGCGTCTAAATCTCGCGCGCGCAAGAAAAGCAGGGAGGAAGCGCGCCTTCTTCCGTTGCGCTCGAGGCACCGGCGAGGGAGCGAGGAAAGAGGGATAGCGGGGCGGCGCGCGGTCGTGCAGGCCGTATCTTGAAAGCGATCTGCGTTGGGGCAGAGTCTATAGCAGTGTAGGTGCGTCGGCGGCTCGTAGCTTTCTGTGTGCTGTGTGTTCTCGGCGCTCAGTTTGCGTTGAAGCGATAGACAACAGCACGAAGGCCACTTCGCTCGCTTCTCCGGCGGCGCTTCCACACGCCGCCAGCGTTTGACAGCACGTGTCCGCGCTCATCGAGTCTGATGTGCCACAGCGTGTACCAACGCGTCGGCAACATCAGCTGGAAAAGGAGAGAGTGCCGGCTTGGCGGGCTAGGCCAGCTGCAGCAAGCGGCAGGATCAGATTTGAATGAAGGGAGGGGGAAAGGTCACGCCCGCGGCGGCAAGATCGCCGGGTCGAGGGATGCAGGGCCGCCTCGCACACGCACTGCACGCACACGTGCGCTCGCTTCGCATTCCATCGCGGCGGAGAAGGTGCTTCCGGTTGCTGCTCGCACCAAAATGACAAAATTTGGGGCGAAATCTCTAGGTGGGGAAAATTCGTTACATCCAGGGGGTCCCGCTGCCACTTCGTTATGTAGAGGTCTCAAATACATGTGCTTCTATGGAGTAACGGCGGGGAATCGAAAAACTTCGTTATATCCAGGAATTCGTTATATGGAGGTTCGTTATAAGCAGGTTTAACTGTATTTGAGACCTCTATGTAACTAAGAGGCAGCGGGAGACACCCTTGAAATAACGAATTTTCCCCGCCAACAACCAAGAGATTTCGCCCCAAATTTTGTCATTTTTGCGCGAGCAGCAACCGGAAGCACCTTCTTCATCACAACGGAATGCGAAGCGAGCGCACATGTGCGTGCGTGCGAGCGTGTGCGAGGCGGGCCTGCATTCCTCGACCCGGCGATCTTGCCGCCGCGGGCGTGACCTTACCCCTCCCCTCATTTAAACCTGATCCTGCTGCTTGCTGCAGCTGGCCTAGCTGCCAAGCCGGCACTCTCCTTTTCCAGTTGATGTTGCCGACGTGCTGGCAGACGCTGTGACACATCACACTCGATGAGCGCGGACATGCTGTCAAGCGCTGGCGGCGTGTGGAAGCGCCGCTGCAGAAGAGAGCGAAGTGACCTTCGTGCTGTTGTCTATCGCTTTAACGTAAACTGAGCGCCGAGAACACACAGCACGCACAAAGCTATGAGCCGCCGACGCACTTACACTGCCTAGACTCTGCCCCAATGCAGATCACTTTCAAGATACGGCCCGCGCGACCCGCTGCGCAGTACGCAGTTGATGCCAGAGTACAGTACAACGCCGCCCGCTATCCCTCGCCCCCTCGCCGGTGCCTCGAGCGCAACGGAAGAAGGCGCACTTCCTCCCTGCTTTTCTTTCTTGCGCGCGCGAGATTTAGATGCCGCGTCGGCTCCCCTCGCACGTTTTCACTTGCACATACAGCATACGGCGCACGGCGACTGCCCTTGGACTTTATACGGAACATCTATGAGCCAAAACCAATTTTAGGGCCACAAAGCATCATAGACACCATCTTTAGATAGCAAATATGGATCTCAAGGGCCATACTTTTGCTGGCAGAAACTGAAAATATATCATAATTGTCACCCCTGGCACTTTGGGCGGCCAATGCCATCGTCAAGCCACCAAGCCAAGCGACATGAAAAGTCAAAATGGCCGCTCGGGCCGGCGCGGGGTGGCAGTTCGCAACGTATGATGCGGGAACGGTCCCACAGATGCGATGCAACAGCAGGGTTACCAATGCATTGGTTTCTATGGGAGCTGTTCCGGGACCAGCCGAAAACGACGTAACAGCCGGGATAACGCAGCACCTGGGAACGTAACAGCGGGGTTCCACTGTAACACTATACGACGCTACGACGTCATCATAACGCTCGCTCTTCATTTCCAATGCCTCGCGCTTGTGCGAAACGACACGCGTCCACGCATCCAGTACCTGGTGTGACATTCCAAGGATGAGTGCTTTGACGAAAACGAAAAATGGGTGCGCGTTACAATCGAGGGCACGTTTGAATCGAGTAAATACAGTAGGCGTGTCTTTTTCGAATTTTCGTGCCGAACCTGCATATAACGAAATCCTCTTTTTTTAACGAAGTTTTTCGGGAATTTGTCAATTTAGTTATATCCAGGTTTAACTGTAGATCCATATGCTTCTAAGATGAAGCTAGGCCATCACGACGGCCTGGAAAATGCAACGACATTTAACGTTGCCTAACGCCAACCTCACTAGACCAGTGGATATGCCCAGAGGGGTTGGCCAACTACAAAAAGAAAGCTTTAAATTCTGGTGCTGAATTATGATAGCAGGGCTTGAAGCCCACAATTACACCTCAAGAGGCACCCATTCAAGCCAGAGCTGCTACTGTGGACCCTAAGCCTCTTCCCCTACCCCAGACCCTATAAGTCAACGTCCAATTTTTCGGACTCCCTGGGTCCCTAGGGGTCGCGAGAACGTCCGAAAAATCGGGCAGTCCGAAAAAATGAATGCATGCCTTTTACTGTCCCCAAGGACTCAAATCGCCACAGGCATGTCCGAAACAGCTCTGAAGGCCTGCCAGTACACTTATTAGGCGTATCGTAGCTCGTACTGTGATAGGAGACGGTGGGTGCACACATACATAAAGAATACATACCGTGTCCCATGACAATTTCCCCTTCCCACTACTGGTATGCTTCACCGCAATACTTGGTGTATGCTTCATTGCGTAACACTGCTGTATTGAGGTGAAGCTGACTTTCAGAAACCGGCATTATGCAACGCGGCGTGCTTTCTGAGCTTCCAAGACATTTGCGAGGATTACAAAGGCAGAGTCGGCTCCATTGCTAACAGCGGCGAATTGTTTAAATAAAAAACACAGCTTCGTACAGAAAGAAGCTTGGTAGCGAACGTCGAAGTAGTTAGGCCTAGCGTTGCCGCGGTGGTGGCTACGGCTGCCAGCGGATCTGCATGCGAGAGCGCCGGTTCAAGGAGGCGAGATAATCGAAATGGCGGCATTGGTGGCTACAATTAATGGCATTTCGGCCCTGCGGTCATGGCAAAATGTCCGGAAATTCGCACGGCTAGGGTTTTTTGCGTCCGAAATTTCAGACGTTTTTTTTACATTGACTCTATGGGGTACGTGGCGGTGCCGCAATGACGTCCGCATTATCGGGCATGTCCGAAAAATTGGGCATCCGGAAAATCGGTCATTGACTGTATTTTTATTTCGTTTGTTTTCAATTATAACATTTGCACCCCCCCCCTTCCTGTTATGTATAGAACTGATTTTACAAGTTAAATATTTAATTTTTTTTTTAGTACTTACCTTTAAAAATTACAGTAGTGGTAAATGTAAGAAATAACCCATCCAAGAGCTTTTTAGTGGCAGTATAACAAAAAGCAACTTATATTTACTACAAATAATGTTAGCTTGAAATTAAGTTAGAGAATATTGTGCGCAGTCATAGGGTCATTTAGCACAGGAATAACTCAGATACTCACCAGCGAGTTGACCAAAAAATCGCCATTGCAAGTGGGGTCATAAAATTCCGGAATAAGTTCCTTAAAATCTGCCGCATCTGTGGTTACATTTCTCCATGTGTCAGCAATACTTTAAACAAAAGAAAAAGTATGCATCGTCACCGTCAAAGGCTACACACACACAACCCCATGCAAAGAAGAGTATAAAACTTCTAAAGCAAGCTGTAAAACGAACCTATTGAACATTCTGTCTGGGTGGTCAAAGCGGCCATTCTGCAGGCATAGCATATACTGTGGCACTGAAACAAGGCAAGAAAATCCCAGTTAACCCGAGAGCAGGAAATAATATACACACATGCAACAGGTTAAAGGCTTTACAAAATAAATTCGTCATTACTTTTTTTTAACTAAACACATATTTAGAGACATGTTTTACAACTAGATGCCATAAAGTTTCATTTTATAATACGACTGATTGATGAGTGTTTAATGTCCCAAAGCTACACACGAGCTGTGAGAGACGCCATATTGGAAGGCTCCAAGATTAGGACATTTGTAGAGGTGCGAATACTCGAATATTTGATTTCAAATCGAATTGTGAATGTTCGATTAATTCGCCTTTCTCGAATATTCGATTTTTCAAATATAGGTACCTTCGGTGAATGACCCGGCTCTGGTCGATTCCTTGACGCGTGATCTTTATAGGTACAAGGTTCAACCGGACCGATCGAAATGATTAATGGAGTTAATCATTACTGGTAGTTGCATGCTGTTCCAATGCTCATAAGGTGGCAGAACCAAGACAAAAAAAGATCTCCGAAGTTCCATGATACTGCAGAAGCTGTTTCATTACTCACTGCTATAGTTTATATTTAATATACACTACTAATATGGCATCATGCTGCAGTCTCACCTTGCACTATTAAATGATTTCATGATAACAAGTTCACACTTAATTTACTAATCACAATACTCACTCATTTTTAAGTACCATGTGGTCGTACACTATAAATAAGACAGGCTCATCACAGGTGGATATGTTTCTCTCTTTTAGCCGCTGATTGTGCCATAGTGCATACCAGGATAATGCCTCCAAATCAGAAGCACTAGAGAAAATACTAATAATGTTTAAAAGATGTTGCATGTCATAAGACACTTCTGATAGGGCTAAATACCAACGGTACAAAGCTGATTAATATGCTCAAAGTGTGCTAGAGAAAAAAGCTGGAACACAGATGTCTGCACATTTGTCCAAAACACCAATACATGATCAGATTGTGGGTTCTCTTCTTCCTGTTTCTATTTAAAGACAATGTCTTTCTTAGTGAGTTACCCCCACTTTTCCGTATCATTTATTTCTAGTCTTCTTCATGGGCTGTTCTTGTGGGTATGTGGGCCGCTCTCGAAGGTAGAGCAGTAAAAAAAAAATGTTGTCCAACGGTACTCCAAACTCCCTCACACAAAGAGTGACTCGATAGAGTGCCGTGCGCAGTGACTATACCCAATTCTCACCCTCAAATCACTCAGGAAGACATTGTCTTTGATCAACTTCAACTAGAGGTTGAATTGCCTTTTAACTTCTTTCTTTCCTTTCTTTATCCACAGTAATCATTTACATAGGGTAAATTTCTCAAGTAGCTGGGCAATTTTCAAGTACACTGCATGCAAAACAGTTGATTGTGCTTCCGTATTTGAAGCATTTTTGAGAGTTCAAGTGTGGAGTCCACATTTGTCGGCACAGCAACAAACACCAAAATTCAAATTCTGAACATGTTCTGCAGCCAGAAGTTTTTAATGATGCTGATGATGCAATTATTGTGTTGAAATTAAATTTTTAAATGGCAGAATGAAAGGGGCTCTGAAACACTTTTCAAACCAATCATCGAATGACCTCAATATTAACCCTTTAAGACGCTGTGTACACAGCTGTGTACGACAAGAAAGTGCGTCAACAGCAAGAGCATTGATGAAAGTAATGATATTTAAAATGTGTCTCATGCATCTTGAAACTATTCTGATTGCAATCGCATTGCAAGTTTGAATAACAGGCTCAAAATGTTTTAGTAAAACAAGTGGGAAGGTAGACGGTTGTGTGTACTTGCTCGGTACGCATATGTCGTTGTGTGTAGTGGGTTCACTCCTTTCATGGTTTTTTCAGTGTGTTGCACCAGGCACAATTTTCAATAGGCTGGATAGGTGCTTTTCAAGCCTGCTAGACATGAAATAGTTGCAGTTCTTATATGTAATGTTCTATAGTGAGTTTTTGCGTGGAGTCCATATTCTGTAAACTTGACAAAACTTGCTAAAGAATTGAAAATTATTAATCTATTCTGCAGGCTGTATGCTATTTATGACTTTGAATATGCAAGAATTGTGGAGAAAGTAAGTTTTCAATTAACATAATTCATTGGCGTCTGAAAGGGTTAAAGGGGCATTCACCCGAGGAAGGAATTCCGGCTGTTGGTGCAGGGAGTGCGCATCACGTGACAATGACGTCAGTTTTGTGAGATAGCATGCCACTGCCGCGTATCCCCGGAGAGAGGGGACCTTCTGACCGTACAAAACAAACAATCCCCACTTGGCGGGGAAGGCAGCGGAACTTCGTCCTGGTGTCTGGGAACCTTCACCAAGTTGCTGCTCCAGAGGCCAGCAACTGTATCGCAAATGCTTTGTTGTTGTGGTTGGCAGCCCTGTCACATTTGCGAAGGTGTGTTGCACGTGTGCCACTGTGATGGCCAAATTAAGTGACGATGCCACTTCATTAATTTTTTTTTTCTCTGGTTGAATGATTCTCATGCCTTTGGGACACTACATATAAAGCGTACAACAAGGTGAATTTGAAGAAATGAAGAGTGGTGTCGAAAGTAGAAGCTGCCAGGGTAGTCTGCTGACACTGATATCCCTCCTTAGTTGCTTTGCCCGTGTGAGCGGGGGACGTCTACAGGAAACTTTTCGCAGCGGCTGACATCAATAGACTCTAACCATATCCCCCGCGAAAATGTCCCTAGTGTAAATACCAATTAAAGGACGTCTCTTTACAAATCTCCTACAGCAATAATTTTTTGAATCTTTCAAGTATAAGCAGAGTTAGAGGTAGTTATTGCACTGATGTGCCGTTTTCTCACTCCTTTTGTCTTCACTAGCATGCTGGAAGCTACACAGGGGGGATGGCAAGGAGGCAAGGCCCTGCCCAGAAGTTGGGCTCCTTTTTTTTTTTAACCTACTTCCGGTTAAGGCATGTGTGGCGCTCTCTCGACGCAAGATGGACGCTCAGGCCACTGATCTCTATCATGTTCACGCACCTGTCGTCCACAGAGACCAATCAGAGCACGCAGTTCTTGGAGCATTTCATCGGTGAGAGGGTTCGTCATGACACTCTGTGGCAGCCACGTTATCTAGTGCTCCGTGGTAGCCACGCAGCACATAGCCTCCAAGATTGGAGGCCATGCGCAGCAGATGCAGCTACATGCAGGACAGGGCTATAGTGCATGTTTGCACTCCAGTCTGGCCATGCTACATGCTGTGGACCAGCTTTGTCATGCACCAGCTTGACTGAGGGATAGTAGCCACATCTAAATTGCACATTTTGAAGTGCTATCAAGCAATCTCTGCCACGGCGTCTGGCCAGGAGTGAACGAGTGCTGGCAAGCGTACACATGTGATCTTGGCTTAAGTTCCATGCAGTTCGAGGCCAGTTGAGTGTTCAAAACTAATCGAAGTTAGCGAGACCCAATGGCTACGGCACTGATAAAGTTACATTCCCATGTGGGCGGGCGCAGCTGGGCGGGCACAGCTGAGCGTGAGCATACGATAGTCAGCTTCTTCCGGAAGTACAGAACTTTTATCGAAATTCGAAACGCAGATTTTTGCTTACCTCACCCAGTTTCATTCACTAAATCAGCTATTATACACAGTTAAAGCAGGAAGAAGTGCAGTGATCCACACACCCTCCTTGATTGATGTCAAATATCGGCCAATGGCAGTGTTCTATGGGAATCTTCCCCTTGATGTCAAGGGGCAACTGCTGGCAGTCCCGATACAGGTGAGGAGAAGGCCTCTGTTTGAAAAGAGGGTCTCTGAAGAAAAGGTCACTTCGTGCTCCTCTTTTGAGCTCCACACGCTGCACGACTGCAAAATTTGGCTGAGACGTTCACAGTAGCGTATGCTATCCTTGGAATGTGTTTTTTTCATCAATCCTAAGAGGTGGTTCAGGACCTCTTTAAGTGGCACTGAAAGGGGATGTCAGACCCCATACTGATTGTAAATTCAAGGGTCACCAAACATTTGCAAATAAATTGGAAAGCCCTGTGTCATCAGGAACACTATTATCAAGGGAGCCAAGAGCTACACTAATACATACCGCATGGTAACACTATAAGCCAATAGAAAAGTGTAGCAGCCATATTCAGAGTAGACACATTGTACATCTCACATTAACAAAGAGCCTACTTACACAAGATTAGCACACTTACTTTTGCGCACTAAGTAGTAGAGCACAAAGCCAGGAGTAGAATAGTGGGATCCATACAGGAACTTGGGTTCAGCCATTTCAGCATAGCGATCCTACATAGTAAACACGCTTTTAAGACTTGTATAATCCAGAAATAATTTTTTTTTAATGTCTGACAAAAATATAGGCCTATGGAAGTGTAACACACATCACAGTGCTTTCTCTACATCAAGAAAACATAGTACAAATGCAAGGTTGCAAAGGTATGCTCTTGACCCATTTCAGCACAAGTTGTTTATACAGATACAGACATCGAACTAACTGCTACATTCATGCTTCAACATGTTTCCAAAGCACACCAGTGGCCTGACCATAGCTAAGAACTCAAGAGGTACATTCATATTGCCATGCCTACTTTGTTCTGCTTTTTTGCCTGTGACCGTTTTTCACCAGATCACTATTATCCATTTATCACTCAGTGCAAGACACCTACTGTAACCAAAATTGCCTGAATGTTGTTGCCAATTCTATAGCGAAAAAGTCGTCTAATGAGATTGTGCGTACGACCCGAATAGTGTTGTACATTCTCCAATGTATGCGAGCACTAGCGACTACTCTGGAACGTACCGTGATACATGCATAAAAAGCGAGCAGACTTGATCAGCGAGACAAGATTCGACGACCGACAACCATGCTCGCTGCCGTGGCTTTGAGTATTCTTAGTCTTTCTGAAAACAAGTTCACCCAATAAACAGTTACAGTTTTAACTCAAATTATTGACAATATTTCTCATTCTTCACCGTCACTACAAGATGACAATATCGTGCTCTGTGTTTATGAAGCTTCTCATTCATACCAATAGAAGGCACCCATATTTGGTAGCCTAATTCTAATATGGTAGCCTAATTCTACTGATAGTATTTCTGATCTATCTGTCTATCTATCATGACACTCCCTTGTTCATTTTGTTGCCATCATCAAACTCAAATTTTCAGATCACTTTATTTATTCTAAAGTACAGTGCAAAAATGGATGCCTGAGCAAAAAGTTGGTTTAAGCTGCTTGACTAGGCCCTAGCAATTGTGATAAGGCAGTAGCTAAAACATATTGCCATTAACAAAAAATGCAATGGAATATAGTACAAGGCATAGTATAAAGGACAACAAAGGGTAGGGAGAAGAAGAAAACGTTAGTCAGTGATGCCTTTATTCCAAGTCTTCTTCATTTGTGGAGGTGGCACATGCTGGAGATGCAGCAG
Organism: Dermacentor silvarum; assembly: GCF_013339745.2. Lineage (NCBI taxonomy): Eukaryota > Metazoa > Arthropoda > Arachnida > Ixodida > Ixodidae > Dermacentor > Dermacentor silvarum. Next base: position 137,035,348 of record NC_051154.1, read on the forward strand.
AAAGACACAACTCCTTTTTAACAGCAGAGCTGTTTAAGCCGGGCGTAATGTGTCGATCGCAAACAGAAAATGTGGGCCGATCCTGGCGGCAGTGCAGAAAGGGTCCCAGCACAATGGCACATACCCCTGTGAACTAGCGAAGCTGAGCCTGGCTAAGTCTAGCTAAGCATGGTTGAGACTACTTAAGCTTAGACAGTCATCAATATCCAATCGATAGCTAATCGATAATCAATCAATAATCAATAAATTCCGGAAAATGCTGGGAATGGCTTGGTAGTGCTCAGCCTAGCCCAAATACGTGGCCTGCGATATTGTATTGCGATAGCCAATTGATAGCCAATCAATAGCTAATCGATAATCAATCAATAAATTCCGGGAAATGCTGGGGATGACTTGGTAGTGTTTAGCCTAGCCCAAAAGCCAGGACTAGGTAGGTGCCCATCAGCTCTGCTGTCTCTTTAGCATTGTGCCTCCAGTGCAAGCTACGCAATTTTTTTTCTCCTCTTTCCTACCCTGCCGTTTGCGTCTTGCCACTGGACTCATTTATATTGCTTCACCTTGGTGTTGGTTTATGAATAAGCTGCAGAGCATAGTGTCAGCCAATAATTTTAATGAGTGCTCAAGTAGCCAGGCCCAGTATTGTCCAGCAGAAGTATGCTTCGCTACAGCATCGGCAGTAGGTAGAATTGTCGAATGGCCATTTGAATCCTCGCGGGGCACCGAGTCTTTTTTTCTTTATAAAATTCTGCCAAAGCACCCTGGGATTCCAACAACAGACACTGGCGGACATCAAAACCACTACGGGAGTAAGCCCATAACAGCTATTGCTGTAAAAGATTAACGTTACCTCTTGAGTTTCATGACAGACTTAGATGCCTGAATGCTTGCTGGCATAACTAACAGTTATATAAGAGTTACATTTTCTCAGTGTTTAGTATACTTCTTTAATGGCAGATGCAGTGCAGTAAGAAAAGCATTAAAATAACACATCACAAACTCTAGCTTCAAAAGCAAGCTATTACAGTTTCCTAATTTTGTTATGCAAGCCTAAAAGTCACGCTATACTCTTTATATAATTAAAGATCATCTGACTCCAGCGAACTTAATTACTGTGAATAGTAAATATGAGCTCCTGATTTGTGGATACATTTAGATAATCCCTACGATATTGAGGAGAACTCCACAGTACTCCTAAAAAACTCCCCGCACTAAAGAACTAAGAGGCTCCCCCACAATCAGAAGCAGCAAGGGTAAAATACTTGCATTACCAAACTGCATCATGACTTGCATGGTGCAGTTTGAGATTGGAGCAATATTCTTGCATCATGCTCTGATACAAGTGAGCAATGCACGGATATATAATGTGAAAACACACACACATTGATGCACAATACATGATGCACATCAGGCTAAAATTCATTAATGATAATTTTAGCACAATTAACAGTTATAAACAGTGACCAGTGCAAAGCTTTACTGTTCACATAAAAAAAAAGTAAAGTATGGTCAACCTAATGCCTAAAACCCCATAAATCATACTGTCCTAGTACTAATGACAGCTACATCTTTGCTTCAAAATACAGACTTGTCTGACACCTCTGCCATTCAGGACATAACAGTGCTTGTCGTGCTACACATATGCCTTAGCAAGTTTGAGCATTCATGTGACACTAGAAGCTTGTGGTATAGCAAACTAGATGATAAACCATTTGACTGTAGTAAACAATAAAGTTATGTCATCACTATTTAACTTGATCCTTAGACTGTCATTATGCAGTGGGCTCTGGTTCTGCATGCCCTCTTGTCATGAAGAGTGGCAGACACAGTTGCTGACGTTTATCACACCTCTGCAGCACATGGCCAATGAATGCACACAAATTTTCTTTACACAGAAACAGTACGTGGCCAAGTGCGCAATGCTAAAATGCTTGTGCACAGCAAACAGACTTTTTGTCAATTGCAGCCCTTCCTGTAATGTCAATACGACAGTGTGCAACAAAGTAGTTTATACTAGCTGGCAGGTATTGCTAAGTATCAAACAACTGAAGCAGCAAACCACACAATTTGGCCTATGGCAGGTATCCTGCTCACAAACACTGTATGACTGAACCCAGCTACACACACAGAGAAAAATAAGTTCAATAAGCTCAAATTTTTATGAAGCCAAGCTACTGTATTTGGAATTTTGGGATGATGAAGCAAGCGTGCAACAAGAACGTCCCTATCTAAAGGAACAATTTTACCAAAATTACCCACCAGTGAACTAGCAACAATGGGTGGTCTCCTGTCTCCTTTAGCATATATAGCATCAACTGTGAAAGCTCATTCAGCAGCATCAACATAACTTTAAGCACACCCATCCTGCTAAACTGTGATGCAATCATTGGAACTCCGCTTCTGTCTACCTTATTTAACCCTTTTAGGGTCACCGCTGTACATGTATGGCGATGGAAAGAAATCCCAAATGGTGACGGCCGTATGTGCCCGGTGGCAACAGAACTAACATGCCTTTTCGGAGCGAAGCACCGCCTAATGTCACTACGGAGCTGCTGCAACCTTCCGTGACTTCTAAAAAAAGTTCTTATTGTGCAGCTGCACCTTGGCTTCCACCAAAACTGATTTTCTGTTTCATTCTATGGTGTCTGCCACCGAGGCAGTTTCAGAGTATTCGCGCTACGCCTAGCTTACTGCCACATGGTCATGCCTGCAGTTATGCACTTTATAATCAGCATTCTCGCATGTGCCATATCCAGTTACGGCCATCGGGAAAGCTCATTTTTACCTCGTTTCTTATAAGTACTACTGCGAGATGGTCGTCCACATGGCTCTCCCATAGGTGCATGTGATTTCTTCATTTACAGGCAGGCGCTTCCAATTTGGGAATACTGACATGCATGCATCTCTTCTTGCGAAGCGCATGAGAACTAGTCTAGCGATCAAACAATTAGTTACTGCAAATTTCTCACTTCCTTCGTTTTTTTTGGGGTTTTTTTCCCCCAAGAGGTGCACACCGCTGAACTTGCTTGTGGGCGCTCGCATGGCATGCCTCCCTTTCGCTATGGCCATGCATCCCTAGGGCCGCACTCCCTAACAATACACATAATTTTTCATTCTTCTGCCACTTGGTCATTAATTCGGATGTGGATCGGAGGCCGCCACACCACCATCTTTGCTGGGATTTTATCCTCGGTGCAACACGTGATAAATATAGAAAGTGAAATGGAATGTTTCAAAATACGGGCCCTAGTTGTGTCAAACCTATTTAAAGCATGAAAATAAGTTGTGTAACTATTATCTTTTACAAAAAATGAGCTATTCTTGTTTATTCATGTATTTAACAATAAACAATATATAAACCTGCACACATTAAGAAAATCTGTCCTGTTTTTCTCACCTAAAAAATTATTTGCTTGTTTTTTTCTCGCAATAAATCCCTCTAAAGAATTTAAATATGCAATAAAGCAATATGATCCTGGGGGGACGCATTTCCCCAAAAATTGTGATTTGCAAAGGTAATGCACTACAACAGGTAAGTGTAAATTCTTTAGCGTTCTCATCAACAATCCCCATTCACAATAAATACAGCACCCACAACTTTTTTATCTATGACAATATATCAGTGGCAAGCTGAAAATAATTCAAGTTGATGTCATCTAAAACAGCACAAAATAATTTTCAGAACTGTCGCAGTGGGTTGTCCACGGCTATGACGGCACTACCTCCTCCACCAACCAAATGTACAGACCAGTTGCTGTTGGACTAAACTGTTCAGGAGAGCTGTTTTAAATATATGTTCCAATGTCAAGAAGGCTTGACAGTATATGAATGTTAGATACACAACTTCCATTACTTTGACATAGGTTATTTAGGGCTGCCTTTCAGTTTGACCATGTTTAAAAGTTCCAAAAAAGGTGTCCATGATTGTTAAACACTTTTTTTAGTTACAGTGTTGGATAATTCAAATCAATTCTGTGTATCCTAAGTGCTGTATCAAAGAAAGTTTATTTCTGTTCAATATGGGCAAAACACAAAATTTTTCCTGCTTTTTCAGAACAGTTTTACAAACTGAAAATTGCTCAATATACAACAAAATTTTGATAGAGTAATGTGGATCAGCAGTGTTGTCAGAAGACTTGCCTTTAATTTCTTGAGACGTTTTTCAGACAATGCACCTAATGGCTGGGACAGGTCTCTGTAGCTTGCACTATTGCTCAAGTCTGAAAAACACCCAAGAACCCTACAGCTGCACAGATTTGCTACTAAATAGCTTGATTAACAGCATGATTAGCAAGCAAATACCACCACTGCTTTGCATACAGGCTACTGGATCATCTAACACTATAACACCCTTTCTAAACATGCATGCACCATAAAACTACTTTACAGAGAAAAACGGAAAGAAATGAAGGAAGAAATAATAGGCTGTTTTTTGTGCTACTTCAGAGCACCACTGATACACTTTTCAAGAGACCAGGGAAAAATGAAAGTACACAAAGAGTAAATATACGACTAAATTGTAATACCACATCTCTTTGATAGCCTTTTTTTTAAGTCACACAACTTCCATAGGACAGCTTCATGTGCCACAGAATGTCTCTGCAATGCAGTGCAATGTCATTTAGAGGGCAACAGCTACAGACCAGAGGAGGCTAATATGCACCCAAATTTATGCAAGCTGTCTAAGGTTTCTTACTGCAGTTTTACAGAAGACAGCACAAGACATGGTGCATTCAATTAACAATCACAAATGGCACAACTATTTAAATACAGAATAACCTGAAACACACTAAATATGGATATTTCAATTTGATTACCCTTAGTAGCTTCCAAACATATGTATAACTTAGCCCTGCCTTTACCAGACACAGTTACTGAAGAAAGGACAAATTCTTGTGATGAGACACTTTAGTCACTATAAATTGTAACTAAAGTGAGAGCTCAGCATTCAATGTGCTTCTAGCAGTCTTGAATTTAAAGAGCCATGTCATTCAAGCTCATTAATTGAATGCGCTGATTCTTGTGCTGTCTTTTTTAACACTGCAGTAGGAAGTATAAACATCACAGCTTTGTGTGAATATGTGCACAAGTCAGACTACTCTGGCTGATGGCTAGTGCCCTCTTAACCCTTTATGGACGAGACATATAAATACCCGTAAAGTGTTTTCTATCTAAATGTGCAAAGCACATCGAGAATAAGCATAATCAGTGAAGAGAAAAAATATTTTGCGGAAACTTTTTTAGCAATAGGGAGGAAAAACTAGCCAGGAAACTGGAAGTGGGCTTCCCCCAAAGCCATCTATGGCTTCATTTGAAATTTGTAGAGACAGCTCTCCTCATATGTGAACAATAGGTGTGCATTTCATTTGCTTTGCATCATGTATGTGAAACCACTACAGGTGGAGGTGTTGGATCGCTCTGTCTCCCCTGACTGATTTTCTTTAAAATGTAAGGCGCATGCCAACTTCTCATCCTTCGTTCCTGCTCTATATCAACAAATGGCACTTGCTGCCTGTCATTCAGTGTTGTCGAAGATATTTAGCCAGAAACTTCATACTCAATACAGAAACTCAGCAAGGAAAAAACCAAAACATTTCTGGTATGTTGCCTGTAGGCAACACTCGTCCATAAAAGGTTAACAACTCTGCGCTGTTGGGTGGCCCAATAAGGTTCCCCCACAGATATTTTATGACCAGTGAAAAAAAACTATCGAAAGGACTGTGACATTACCACAGGGAGGTGCCATCAATTCAATTTTTTTTTAAAGTAAAGGAGCCTACTAACATTTTTAAACACTGTAAATAAACCAGACCAATAGATACATAATGTGCTGCCTTAAAGATCTAAGCTAAATATTACACCATAATATACAGCAAAAGAACATGCCATTCTATTGAAAATAAGGCTTCTTTTTTTTTTTGTTCTGTCGTGCGAAATCCACACCATTTTTCATGTCACGAACAGACATAAACCAGTAACAAATGTGAACTGTTCACACTCCTTCAAATGTCTCAGATGAGCACATTAATGAAACTAAAATAAAAGGACACAGCAGAGGAAGTAAGTGTTGCAAGTTGCACACCTAAAACCTGCTGGCCATATAATGAAAACTACCTGCATGGAAAAAAAGAAGTGAAACTACAGCATGACAACTTGTAATGGGCAGTGAAGAGGCACTTCTCTGATATGTGGGGATGGGCAACTTGCCGAGCGCTGCAACAGACAAAATGTCAGGAACTACCTTAAAGGTGGTGAAGCACAGCTTCTTAATTTGTTATTTCCAGATTACATTATGGTCTGGAAAAAAAAAATGTTGCAGGAAGGAATCTGTAAAAGGCAGTGTCCTTTCACACTGAAGATATGTTTACACCAAGCTTATAAGTATTGTAAGTGGCCATTTGAAGGCTAACTAGATAAAATTTTGACCTCACAGCCAAAGAGCTTGTCTTTTTCCCTTCACTTATTCCTCAAGCAGGAGTTGATGAGCCAAATGGCTTGAAATATTTGGACAGCAATGTGTAAAAAACCAATTGACACAAGATCACAAGAAAGCCACAAGCACTATACTAACAAGTGAATGTTTATTGCTCAAGGTTCGACAAAATATTTTCTTTTTATAGCTCTGTAATGCTCTGCCTGTCTATATTGTCAGATTTTGAGCAATAAACATTCAGGAGTTAGTGAATGCTCGTAGTGTTCACTTCTGTGTTCTTGCATCATTTTTCTTGAGCACTGCTGCCGAAATATTGTTTTAAACCAAGACAATGGCCCTCATGATTGTCTATTTACAACACTTTTAAAAAGCTGCTGCCCCACTGCTCACACAACCAAAGCCGACTTCAGGCCATAAGCCTGCCCATTGCAGGTTTCATTGCATCCTCAGCATTTCAAACTTGTAAATGATGACAACGGCCCTTGCCCTCTGAAGCTTTGCAGTGCTGGCACTGCCAGCGTTACACCGCCACGCAGCTCCCTCAATCACACATGCAGTGGCCTGCAACTTTTCAAGACGCCTGTACACTGTATGTAATAAGCAGCCGCATTCTGAAACCATATGGGAGAAATCTGCCTCGCACCATCAGCAGTAGCTGCAGACAGCTACCAGAGAATAAGCCCAGGATTAGACTGACGTTCCAGTTCTCTACTAACATGTGTTCACCAGAAGTACTGTACCAAGACAGAGTGCGATCATTTATGTGCAGAAAAATAAAAAGTTCCTTTTCATGAGTATATTTGCTTGCGACTATTACCGAGTTTTCTATTCATAAATCTTCCGTCTAATTCTGCAGAATTCTCACAACCTTTGTTGTGCAAACGATGATGATGATAATGATGATGTCACAACTGTGTGCCCTCTCATAAGCAGGATTATTCTAGCTATGCATCAGCAGCAACATGTGTCAGCAACAAAGTATACCAAGGGTCCTTCATTTGCAGGCTTTGTATTTATTTTAAATTCATGGTGAGAGAAGGGCGGCGGGAGGGGCAGGGGGGGATAAAAATTGGGTGTTGTTTTGAAAGAGGAAAACAAAAGAGACATCTGTGTTTTTGCAAATAATTAACATGTGCAATGGTCTCTTTGGACACAAAAGATATTTTAAGAAGCAAGATCACTCACAGCAACATTTATGTCACAGAGCTGCTCGCAAGTCATGTGACGAACTCATTTATGCAAATCCTCATTGGCAGGCATTATTTATACTTTTAAAAGAAACCACATAAAAAAAAACAGAGAGATGTGTTTGGCGATCTCTTCTTTACTTTGTTCTCTACACTTTATTAAACAAAAAAAAAGCATTGTGCATACAGGCATGCTTTGCAAGAGGCGAGATGCTTTTCCTTTTATAACAAGAACGTGCTGACGTACATTATCAAATGAATTTTGAGCTTTTCTGTGTCCATCCCAGACCTGCCGTGCCTTTCGTCCTTGTCTGTTGTAGTCCTGCTTTATTGCTTTGCGCCATATGCAATTGCAACAAAATTAATGAAATACCAATTAGGCCAATCTGCCACCCTTCTCTGAAAGTAACATAGTTGAGTAAACGTCCTCTTAACGTCATCGCTGCATGTGCTTCCTAGCACATTACCTTTACATTTATGCAATGTGTGGGAAAGGCAATGCGATGGGCCATTGTCATATTCGTGTAAATGCAGCTACTGAAAAAGCAACAAGTGTTAGTTCACCAAAGCCCAGCAGGCACTCAATATATTACATATGCAAGTTTCCACTTGAGTGTTCAGCGTAAAGACAGCATATATTGTATTCATTTAAGAATAATACTACTAATATATCTTGACTATTAGTTTCGTAACACTGATGACTACTGAGTGCATAGAAGCTTCAAATGATATAGACATAAAATATCAGAGCAAGCACTAGCACATCTCTTTTTTCTTCTTATTTGCAAGAATTGGGAGTGGCTGCTGACATATTTTATGCAATACATTCTATCAATTACATTAATTACAACATTACAAAATTCCAAGCATGGTTACTTTTTTATTTTTACTGATTCTGATTCAATGAGTACACTGGTTTTGGTAACATGAAGGAAAGCAGGCTAAATGTGTGCACTTCCTGCAAACTGAACGCTAGCATGCTAATTTTTTGTCACAAAATGGCTATTAAACATTAAAAATTGTAGAGCTTGGTGAAAATACGAAAGTTCACCCGTCATCAATACGCAAATGTAATAAAATATGCACATAGACACCTCCACATTGACCAAGCAGCTCATCACAACCAAAAAGAGCATAACTTCGCAAACTTCAATGCACACTAACTTTATATTTTGTGGTTATTGCTCAAAGAAAAAAGAAAAAAAAAAACAATAAACTGAATTGACACCATACCTAAAGTATTGCTCTTGTAGTCCCCTATTACCCATGGGAACACTGGATACTGTGTGAGGTCATTAAAACTGCGATCAGCCAAACTGTAATCAAGGGTGTAGAATAGGTTATACTATTGCAAGGAATATGCGCAAAATCACTGAAAAGCATACAAGCATCAAATAGAGGTTAAATTTATAACAATATTTTATCATGTACAACAAGCTAATAAGAGCAGCACAATGTATTAAGTCCAAAACTGCAATATAGCTTCAGTTAAGCACATGTTATGCAAGGTTACATGTGCAAACAAATTGTGATAAAAATGTCTTTACAGCTTGTGCCTCAATAAAAGATGCACACAAAAGCAGAGAAAGTAAACAAGTATTACAGAAATTCTACTTCAACAGAACACACCTGTTGATGTAAAGCAAGTAGTCATAATTAGAAATGACACCATTCTGCCAAAGCAATGTCATGTTCTCTTGACCAGAGTCTTCAAGATTTAATGCTGCAAAACAAAACAAAATAAAAAAAGATCACAGCACCATTAATAGCAATATGACCACATCAAATTTGTTCATTCTTATAATTATTTTTCTAGCAAAGTAGCTTTAGTATTATGAGTATATCAACACCTATCCCAATTTATACAGTTCAGAATACAGCCATTAATTTCTACAACTATCGACATAATGGCTTTGCTCACTGCTGAGAGCAGCAGGAGAATCAAGGGCTGTATATGAAACTGCCAGGAAGCATAAAAGAGCACTTAACTGCCTTCTTATTGTAATGCTCCATGTAAAGTGCCCCTTGCACAAGCTGCATCTGTAACATTACCTTTATTTTTTCTAAAATAATGTCAGCAGTATATCTGAAATAGTGTGGTGAGCCATAACCAAAGAGGAGTTTACCTTCTTGATTCAAAAGTTGCTTGTAGAGTTCATCTCGCTCCTGCTGTGTCTTGAAGGAAAGGAACAGGTGCTTCAGCACAGAGCTATCCGAGCAATAAAGCTCAAGGCCCTAAAAATTAATCAACGATGAATCACTTACCAATTTCAAAAACAACATACAAGAATTAACTTAATTCAGTGCCCATATTCAGAACCTTTACATGGATTTCATAGGAGCATAATTGTCTCAAAACACCACACTGTTTTACTGTGCACATTTCAAGTGTACTGTAAAAACCTGCATATAGTAAGAGGCAAGACTTGGGGATACCGAAAAGAAAAAAAAATAAAGAAAAAAGTTTAATCTGCATATAACATGAGTGAGCTAAACTCTCATGAAAACGCTGAAATGCCTCCCAGCAGCACAGTTGCCGACATTCTCTGCAGCTAAAATCACCTTCCTCTTGAAGGCAGCCGAGTAGTGGTTTTGCAGTCCTGGAATTTGCTGCTGCACTGCAGAGAAAAAATGCAATTTCCTGATAGCATGCATTTCACGTAGTTAGCACGCTAGCTCAAGCGCTGCCAAGGTGCACATTCGCTTGCTATGTTTTCCTGTTATGACAGCCAAACCCATGCCGTCTCTAGATGGCATCTCCTGTATGGTCAAGGACGATGAGAATGATGGTAGCCATGCAGCAATAACGAAACCAAAACTTTGAGCCTGATATCTGGCTGAAATTTTGTCCTGAATACAGATATAATAATGACGCGGAAATTTGGACGCTAATAATTGGAAAAGTCCTGGTACTATATGAGAATTTTTACGGTGATGTAACATCAGCCCCATATGCTAACAGAGCATGGGTGCCGTGAGAAACAAATTCCTACGCAGTAAAATAGTATAACACTATGTTGTCGGCGATACACATTAGTGCAGACTACATATCCGAGTTACAAAGCCGGGATAATGTAACGATTCTATTACAATTCTTTTTTTTTTTTTTGTGCTTTGCTTTGTCAGTGGTCTGAACGGCACACCACTTATATTATCACCAGTATTGGCCAGCCGTGGGCGACGAGTGATAAGAAAGGAACCGAATCGAGTGAAAGGAATTACTACATTATATTGACCAAGGATGCATGTCAGGGCTACTGAAATATTCAGTTTTACCTTTTTTTCCCAATTCCTACACCACAACCATTTTACGCCAACAGTACATTATTCATGTATTCATCAGTACAAAAGCTGCCAAGAATCTGTTATAGCAGTGAACTGTTTTTTGAGTCGATCACAATGAATCTGTTGAAAGAAATCACGTATGTAGCTGTAGCGATAAAATTTCAACTTCTCATCCCCAATTATTTATGTGCATTGAAATTAGAAGCAGTTTTTTGCTGATTTCATGCTTGAGCATGAAATCTTTCCAAGGCTTAAGCTTTGGAAAGAGTACAGTACCTTTGAAGAGCTAAGTGGACATTCACATTTACCAACTGTATCAGAGAATCAATAAAATGAGAAGCAAGCAAGTATTTGCACCCGTCTTGCATGACTTGAAGACAAGGAAATATGACAATTTGAAGAGGATAGATGTGAGCACAATGCAAGAGACACCTCCCAAAATGAAAAAGAGCAGTTGAGTTACAGCATAAAAAAAATATACACATATACAAAAATATGCAGCCCGTTTCCTTTCTTTTATAGCATATGTACTTGCCAATCATTAGCCTTTACCAATATCGTTCTACACTTCACCACATACAACAACGTCAGTATAAATTCATTAATTAGTTTTAAGTCAATGTGGGAGAGAATGTTTGAAAAAACTCAATAGCAATGACATTTCATATATTAAAAATTTTATCCTTGTATCCACCTGTACCATTTTCACAAAGTGGGAATTACATTTTGTTGCTGCTTATTCCCACCTCATCGTTGACTGCAAGATAATCAGATGCGGCCGATATACACTAACACAAAACACAAGCCACACATGCATATTGTAGATTTCCAGTTAGTTTATCAAGCATGTTTGGTATCAGCATAATCTTTAAGGGCTAATCAATACAAAAAAATATTTCGGAAAGCAGGTGCTCCTATGAAACACGGTTGGGCAGTATCAAAGATACATCTATCTTAAGTTAATGTCATAGGATACTCTTTGAGTATCTTGTACAGTGTAGACCGCTTGTAACGCAAGTCACCGGAGTCGCGAATATCCGCATTATAAGCCGTACCGCACTATAACCAAAACAACAATTTTATTGCGATAGCAATTATATGGACACTCCAGCCGCCTTTCTAGCTGCCGTAGCTGTCGCCGTGAGGTTCCGTATAAAGTCCAAGGGCAATAAAATCGTCGCCGCATGCTGTATGTGCAACTGAAAGCGTGCGAGGGTGAGCCGGTGATCGCGTCACAATCTCACACTGCAATCAACGGAGGAAAGCGAGAAGGAAGCGCGCTGTCTTCCGTCGCGCGCAAGGCTCGAAGGGGGGGGGGGGGCGTTTATTCTGAGCGCGCACGCCCGCGTGCGCAGAGAGCCGCAGCGACAGACGTGCTTTCGAGCGCTCCCACCATTACATCATTCTACCCACACCTCTTGAGGAATGCTGGGATGTGTGGCTGGTGCGGCTTGGTGCGCCGGGCGAAAAATATGAACAGAGCTATTCATGCGCCAGCAACGTTACATGCCCGATAGCACGAGCGCCGGTTGTTCGCCACCGTGACGTCGCGGAGCTCGACGTGAGCACTCGCGTTACATTGGAGTATATCTGCGGTTTGAGAGGAGCGTTCGCCGTCTCAGTTGACTGCCAAACTTCCAGGCAGTCACACTGTAACTGGTATTTCGTCTCCCGCAACTGCACTATACGCGATACGTGTATACATGGAGTGCTATGGGAAAATTAACGGGAGTCTGAAAAGACCGTACTAGATCCAGTCCTGCACTATAAGTGGTTAGGTTATAAGTGGTCTATACTGTATCTGTATCATGATACTTGCGGCAAGACACGTATCTGCATCTGTATTTCCGATAAATCAACTTAAGTATTATGAAGTATTACCTATCGCAAAATCCACAATGACGTTGAGAGTTACTCAAGGCTAGCGAGTTATGGTTATTAAAGGTTATTCTAACAGACAATAATTTGGATTAACTCATATTTCTAGTGAACAATCTTGACAACTAGGAATGTGAAGAATGCACAATGCAGTGCCATCTAGAAGGTCTGCGCTTTCCAAATTAATGAGGCCATGACATTAAATTTTCGAGCTTGAATTATGCATTACATGTTCAACTGTATGTGTCACACAGAAAGCTGGCAAAACTTGAGCACATTCAGTGACGTCTAAAATTTGTATTTTGAATTTAATTACATTGCAGTGGTACCGTACAGCACTCTGGTGATGCTGATGGGTGAAGAAATGAAGTGCTCTGTGTGGTTTTGTTCTCGAATGTGCACCTCGGTGGTCAGCCAGAGATAACTTCTGCAGGTGTTCTCTGGCTGTGCTCTTTTTATTGCATGAGTGAAAGAACAGCCGGCTGATTAAAATGGCAACATCCTTCCTGCGCCCTAAGAGTGCCTGAGCAATAAAAGCAAGGAGAGTCTGACGTGGTGCAAGCTTCTGAAAGAACCAGTGAAACGTAATGCACGGGAGCTGAACCTGGAATGAAAAAGGACTGACAGACTTCAGACTACCAGTGTTGGCTCCAAACACTTCAAGCCAGAAGGCTGCACGTCAAGCCCATTCCTTACTTATCACCCAGTTTGGTTCCTGCTGGGGCCCTCGCACAGCGGTGGCGATGCACCCTCTCGGCACAGCGGACATGTGGTTCCACAATATTTCGGAGCAGATGACACAGCAGTGTCCCCGCACTTCTTGACGTCGCACAAGTCATGTCAAAATGGTAGTCACTGTTATGATCATTTACTGGGAATAGTTGGCTGGCGCCAGCCCGCGTCGATTTTTTGAGAAAATGGATTCCCTGCGGTGCTAGTACATCAAGAAGGACAAGTGGGGTGATCCAAAACTAAATGCGATCATCATTATTCGTTGGACAAGTATATGATCAATAGGCTTAAGTAGCATAATTCTAACATGATTAATATTTAACAATTCTTACTAATGAACTTGGAAATAATACCTTTAGGGGGCGTGTTGTAATTGCAGAATTGAAGTCACCCAGTACTCAAAGCATACCATTTTGGCAAAAACTTAATGTGCAGGTATCTGACAAGCAGCAATGCTAACTAGACGAGGACGAAGGAAAGGGTCACAACATAAGCGCCGACTCTCAAGCAAAAATTTATTCGAAAACGACACAAATATATAAAAAAATGTCAAGCTGGCTACTATGAATGTGTAGAGCCAGTTTTGAGAAATACAAAATAGAAATAGGGCATAAACTGCATTGTAGCTTCAGATGATAGTTTGCTGTACTGCATTTTAGGCAGCGCAAAAGCATATTATTTGAAAGAACTGCTGACCTATAAAATAATGCTGAGCTGAAACAACTTAAACCAAGCCAGTTGTAAAAAGCGAAAGGCAGGGTAGGAAATAAAAAGCTATGTCCTTGCTGCCCTTCCTCACTGAGGACACCACGTACGAGGAGTAGCTAGTTGACATCCATAGACTACTGTGGCCATACGACGTGCTTGAACAATGACTTATCGTAAAATGTTGGGAAATAGATACTTATGGCTTTTTATTTACTTGAAATGTTGAAGTGCCCGGGCACTTTTGAATTCTGCAAGGTGTATATTTCACACAAAACACCCTTTTAACATCCTGAAATTAATGAAAGGGTGCACTAAAGGTGTTCTGCTAACAAATGCTAAAAGTTTCGAAACTTTCACAGAAAGTAGAGGTGCAAAACAGGTGTTTCATCATCCAATCCACCCTCGAGGGTGTAATTTTCCTGAGTGTGTAGATTATTCATGGAAGCTGCACGAATTGCAGTAGTGCAGCAAGAGGGTGGCTTCATATAGTTTCATAGATGGCTTTCTGTCTACTGCACCTATTCAGCAGGCTTTTTGTCCATCTATGACCTTGGGTATAACACCCTTTTCTCAACCGATGGCCAGGTCATTAATGCAATATGTAATGCTTCGTCTCATGGCTTTTTTCTCACTGTGATTTATTGTTGTTCTGAAGTTGCCAACGTTTTTTTTCATGTTTTTTGCACACCCTTTCATGTGGGCCAAAGAAGCACTACAGTAAGGTTAGGGCGATTCCCAAATGCAGGCAATCGGCGAGATATCCACTGTTTGTAAGCCTATCTTTTGAAAAATTCCATTGAACAGCTGAGCATAGGTTTCACTAGAGCGCCAATTCGGGCTAGCTGGTTATTCATGATAATCTAGTAATAACGCATAACACGAATTATAAACAAAGAAGAGCAGTGCTGCGTATGCCTATTTTATGTTCGTCCCTCGTTTTGCGTGCTGTTATAGATGATCATGAGTAAGGGCAATGATAGTCGGCATGCTATCCTAGATGGAACATAATATGCCATTACATGATCTGCCGTTTTTTCGTCTCACGAGCTCAATGTGAAAGCCAAATGCCTGTTCTTGCAAGACCTTCATCAGCGTAACAGATATCTTTGCTGAAACTTTACCCTAACCTAAGTGAGCGCACATTGGTGCAAACTTTTGTCGTTGTCATCCAGGCCCATCTACTGCCCCGTAGAAATGCTCATGAATTGTTCACAAGTATTGTTATGTCCATGTATCACACATCAACATGTCCAGTTGATGTTGTGAGATCTTAAAACCATGTACTAATACTAGCACACAAAATAAAATGCTGACCCACATTAGGATTGTCCTGCAGACCAGTGCCTCGTACTGATATAAAGGCAGCATGGAAAACCGTGAATTGCACAGCATACCTGCGTTTATTTGATGCAAGCCTTGCCAGTCTCATAAAGTGTTGTGGAATAGCGGTAACATACTTCATTTAAACGTCGAAAAAGTCTTACGTATTCATAGAGGAAATTCAGATGGAACAAAGTGTGTTGGTAGGTCAAAAATCTGCGAGCCAACTAGTGTAAACATGACATGGCCCCAACAATGGAGCTATATTGAGGAATTAAGTAATGTATCGAAGTATCTTACGATATAAATGGTGAGTATCGTATCGTATAGTACAATCAATCTACTAGTATCCTGTATCTGTATCTCAAATACTTGTCACCCGAGTACAGTCGCCGATCGATTTTCTGGACCTTACGGGGACAAAAAAATAGTTCGAAAAATCTAACAGTCCGGAAAACTCGTTCACCCCAAAAAATAAAAATTTATTAGGCTTAGAGCGGCATAAAAAATCTGTAATAATGCTCTGTCTCATACTACGCTTGGAGGCAATCAGATTTGCTTGGATTCGTACAAGACTGATGTCGTCTACATATACAGTCGACAAGAGCGTCACCGCGTTGGCGATCTCCGTTGGCAGAGATCGCCATGGAGGTCGAAAAAACGAGCCCCGTTACTTCGTACCCCTTGGCTCTCGCGAAGGCACAGGAGGTGGCGCCGATCACACAAATGCAAAGCCGCACAAACACACACAAAGGCGTGACACGTCTCTGAGACACACCTGCTCTGTGGACACACCACGTGCAAAATAGCAACCGAAGCTAAAAAAAAGAAAAGAAAAAAAATGTCGCAGTCTCGCCCGAAAAGTGAAGCACCGATTGCGATAGCAAAATTAGTTGGCAACTATACGAACTAAGGATAGTAGTTTTATCGGCCGTATAAACTTGTAAACATTCGCTTACTAACTAAATTAACAAGCACGGTGCAACATGTGCACAGGTAAACATGAACACATCTTGCTCGATGACCGCGGAAACACACTGTCAAAATGCTGGAGTGAGGAGGCGCGGCAGCAGCAGCGAGCAAATCATCTTCGTACCGTCTCTCTCTTCAACACGAACTAAACGTCGAAAGCACAGCACATACGAAGCGACTGGCTTTGGCACTACAATGTAGACCGCTTAGAACGTAAGTCGCTGGAGTCGCGAATATCCGCACCATAAGCGATACCACACTATAACCAAAACAACTATTTTATTGCGATAATAGACAATCCAGGCGCATTTCTGCCGTCGCTGTCACCGTGCTCTAGGTTCCGTATTCGCTTAATTAATAAATAATTAACAAGCACGGTGTCACCCGCGCAGAAGCAAACATTAACCGCGGAAACGAACTGTCAAAACGCTCGAGTGACGAAGCGCGGCGAGCGAATTGACCTTCGTGCTATCATGCCTCTCGCTTCAATGCGACCTATAAGCGGCGAAAACACGGCGTGCGGCGGACTTTCCCCGTCACAGATTGCTTTCAGGATAGGGCCAAGGCGATCGTATCGCCAAAGTGGATCGTCGCAGATTACGCCCTGCTTCGGTCCACTGAAAATGTTCCGCATTGCTTTGCTGGCGAAAATCCTCTCCTTCTGTTTGCGCCAGTCCCGAATGCAAGTTTCGGATTCTCCGAATGCCTGTGATGCGGCCCAATTTCCGTCCGTCTCCGCACACGTGATCACTTTCCTTTTAAATGCGGCATCATGATGAACTCGGTACTTCATGCTGAGAGAGCAGACGCAGAGAACGTAAAGACAGATGGTAGACTATTGCCTAAGCACGTGTACTGCAGCACATGGAGGAAGCTACGGTAGCTAGGCTCGAGAGTAGCTAGGCTCGACGAGTGTGCGAGGCGAGCATTTTGAAATGCTGACGGCTATATGGTAACGCAGATTTAGGGTCGTACTCGATTCTAATGCGCACGCAATTTTCGGACCTGTTTTATGGGGAAAAAAGTGCACGTTAGATTCGAGTAACTTCGTTAACAGACATTTTGTAGCTTGAGGAGAGCGTGTGCCGTCTAGGTTGACTGCCGAACTTCCAGGCAGCCGCACATGCAACCAGTATTTCGTGTCCCGCAACTGCACTATAAACAATACGTGTATACATAGAGTGCTATGGGAAAATTAACGGGAGTCTGAAAAGACCGTACTATATCCGGTCCTGCACAATAAGCAGTTATGTTATAAGTGGTCTATACTGTAGTTGCACTTTGTTCACACTGCAGATCGCTTTGAAGATGAGGCCCGCGCGGGCGTGCACTTTTTCCACGTCACAGATCACTTTCAAGATATGGCGCCTGCGCAGCTGCCACCGGAGTAAAATGCCCGCCACACAGATATGGCGCCCACGCGCCCGCCATCCCCTGGAGCATTTTGTCAGCTAAGGAAGAGCGGGCATGGCCTCCGAGACGGGGGATGGTGCGTGCTCTCTTTTGATACCGTGCACCTCCCTATCTTGCAGGCTATAGAGCAGGCCACCGGAAAATCCAACAAGGTGGACTCCAAGGCCAGGTAGCGTGGCACAGAACGAGTGATTTAGTCCAGAAAAATCAAACTTCGGAGCCTAAATTCATCCGACGTCGCGAAAATGCATTAGCTCTATGGCAACCCTGACGGTGCATTTATGAAGTACAGAATATCCAACAAGTTCGAATTTTTTGAGTCCAAAAAATCTGTCGGCGACTGTATCTTGTATCTGTATCATGATATAATTTCAAAGTATCTTTGCCCCGCCCTGCTATGAAATGTCTCAAGACTATGCATTTTACAAGCTCTTTGATATGTGGTGAGCTTACTGAATTTATTTTTTGTAGGGGTAGGCAGAGCGAACCCCTACAATGTTTTAATGTCTTAAAAATCAGAAATCCGTTCAACTGTCATAAGCAACATACCCTGGGGTAGCTTGTATAAAAGTATAGAATAAAATATGCCTCACATTCTTTTGCGTCTTTACTCTAGTGTGAGACAGAAATTTTATTCAAAAGAGACTTCGCTTATTTTATATTTACAGCAGAGTGAGAAAAGGACAAAGAAACGACAAAACACAGCTGAAAAGGAAGAAAAAGTAAGCAGTTGGTCAAAGTGGTCTTCCTCATTGCTGGACATGAATCAAACCAAAGAACAACAAAAATAGTTCAAATGCTGTGTAGAAACAGTCATATTAAAAAGTTCACTCATGTTGTTACATTTCTGAGGAAGATCGGCACGCCTAAGAGCCCCGTTGCCATCGTGTGGCTCGAACCCAGTTCACTCTCTGGCTACGCCCTACCTACTACTACCAGGTGAGCATCCACAACCACTGGGACCAAACAAAAAAACTGAATTACGTGTCCTTTACGTGCTATTATTTATGACAATTCTATCACAATTTCGCTACTGTGATCGCACCCCTAAACCAACTTCTCCAAGGCGACAATAAACTTTCTACTTGGTCGGAAGCCTCTGATGATGCATTTACAACTCTTCGCCACCTACTTACATCTCCGCCAATCCTGTGCCATTCTGATCCAAGCGCACCTACAGAACTTCACATTAATGCCAGTGGTGTAGGCCTTGGTGCTGTGCTCGCACAACGCAAGAACACTAATGCCGAATACGTGGTCACTTATGCCAGTCATGCCCTCACATAACCTGAGGCCAATTACTCAGTAATAGAAAAAGAGTGCCTGGCCATTGTATGGGCTCTTCAAAAATTTCGCCCATATCTCTACGGTCGACCCTTTGACGTGGTGACGGATCACGCTCTTTGCTGGTTGCCTAACCTCAAAGACCCGTCGGGTCGCCTCGCTCGGTGGGCCCTCCGAATCCAGGAATATGATATCCGTGTCGTCTATCGCTCTGGATGCAGACACTGAAGCCCGGTGCCCTCTCGCGCTTCCTAGTTATTTCAAAGTGCCAGTACTTCTACCTACAGTCATGATATCTCACCATTTGACATCCTGGACATGGCCTCGTAGCAACGAAAAGACCCACGGATCGTCTTGATATTAGATGTTTTATCAAACCCTCCGGCAGCATCGGCAACTCGAGCGTTACGCCGACAAGCCCAGCATTTCGCCATTTGCGACGGACTTTTATACCGCCGCAACTACCACAGTGATGGCCGCACATGGCTCTTAGTCATGCCCCGCCACCTTCGAAAGGATTTACGCTCTGCTTTTCACTCCGACCCCCAGTGTGGTCACGGCGAAGTGTCGAAGACCTACACATGGCTTCGCCTCCGTTACTATTGGAGCAGGATGTACACCTTCATCCGCAAATACGCACGCTCCTGCATTGCCTGCCAACGACGCAAACGTGTCTCGCATCTTTCCACCACACCTCTCCAGCCACTTCCCTGCCCAGCTCACCCATTTGACCGTGTCGGCATTGATTTATACGGGCCTCTGCCATCTATTGGTGCTGGCAACCGATGAACTGTCGTTGCCGTAGGTCATCTGACACGATATGCTGAAACCACCACCTTACCTGCCCCATCAGCAAAAGACGTCACCTCGTTCATTCTAAACAACTTTGTTCACCGTCATGGCGTACCTCATGAACTGCTAAGCAATCAGAGTCACGTATCCCTCTCAGACATGCTACAATCACTCCAACCTGAATGCCAAATTATTCACCGCACCACTACCACTTATCATCCACAGACCAATGGCTTAACAGAACGATTCAACAGAACTCTTGGTGACATGCTATCAATGTATGTTAAGTCAGACCACTCCAGCTGGGATCTCTTACTTCCCTTCGTCACATACGAATATAACACTGCCTCCCAAGCCACTACTGGAATCTCACCGTTCTTTCTTCTTTACGGCTGCCAGCCCTTCAGCACCATTGATACGGTTCTCCCATACCGGCTGGACCCTGCCAACTGCTCACCTGTTGCTACAGTTGCTCAGAACACCAAGAAATTCCATCAACTGGCCCGTTCTTTGACGTCTGTTCAACAGTGTCGCCAAAAACAGTGTCATGACCACAAACCGCCTCCTCACCCTTTTGCCACTGACTCCCTCATGTGGCTTTGGGTCCCGCCTGTTGCTGCTCCTGACCTTCCGTCTAAGCTCCTTCCAAAGTACCAGGGGCCCTACCGCATGGTTGCGCAAACATCACCAGTTAATTACGTGGTAGAGCCTGTGTCGCCGTCTTCCGATCTTTGTTGCCGCGGGCAAGAGACTATGCACACTGACTGGTTCAAGCCGTACTACGATCCGCTGACCTCTTCTTAGGTCGCCAGGATGGCTACTCTTCCATTCCAGGGGTGATTGTGAAGAAGAAGATCGGCACGCCGAAAAGCCCCGTTGCCATTGTGCGACTCATACCGAGTTCGCTTTCTGGCTATGCCCTACCTGCTGGTGCTGCATTTGTAGCTGCTGCTATATGACCCGAATAAACCCTTTTTACACATTTCACAACCACAACACATTGAAGCTGCTTATGAGCAATGGGATGAATAGATTCTAACATCCATCAAAGCGTTGAGCAAAGTTCATAGCATTTCATCCTATCTTGAAAGCGATTAAGTTCCTAACTAATAAGCACCTCTTATATCCCTACGAAAATTAACTTTCATTCAAATGAGTGTGAAGTGTGCCTAACGAGGACAATTATGCATTGTTTGTACACCAATAAAAGTCAGTTTGGAAACAGAGCATGTAAAAGGTTCAGAAATGTGCAAAGTAAAACACTGAGAACAGTATAATCACTAAAGGGACACTAAAGAGAAACACTAAATCAGTTTACACTAATAAAGTATTCCTTGGAAACTAAATTGTTGTAATTTTACTATAATAAGTTGATTAAAAGATGAGAAAATCAAGGTTAAATTTCAATTTCTTTATTTTCGCGACGGAATCCTAGCACAGGTACATCAGTGTGACGTCACAAATTTCGAAGTGTTTCTTTCGTATTGCCATGCTGGCTAAGTAAATGTTCTTGAAACTTGCCATGTTCAATCTTTGGCTCCTTTAGAACACAATGTAGCCCATTTCTACCAATAAACAATTAACTAAGCCTCAGTATACACCATCAAAATCCATGCAATCACGGCAAGCTGGCAGGGAAACTTCAATGCGGTGTCGCCATCCGCCTTTCTGTTTTGCATCTTTTCTGGCTTACCAAGCCTCTTCACGCAGTAAGAATGGTGTTTTTGGTATTGTAGAACAGGTAACTTATTATACATGTGAAATAATTTTTCTCTTTAGAAGACAGCAATTACAATAAAGGCACGCATTTTTTAAAATTTCAAGTTGCTGTAAAACAAGTGAAACACGCTATTTTCTAACATATATTTCACAGCCTCAAGTGTGAAAGGGAAACTTGTCATCCACCTAAGATTAGCACGACGCTACAAATTTGACAGCCCCAAGTGTTATGCTTTTATGTGAAGCAGGCTTTAATACAATAGCAATTTGCTTTCAAGCCTGCACCCAGCATGTTTCTTTATAGTAATGTCTACTGCCAAGGGTTCTTGTAATGACACGCAAAAAATAAAAATAAGACAAATGCTCACCACTTGTCTCAAAAGGAATCTACGCCTAATGACTCTCTTCACCTCCCGAAGGTTGATCTTGATGTGTGGCCACTGGAAACAAGATGTGTAAACCAATATGCAATGCTTTAATCACATCAAAGTGCAACGTGAATCCTCTCCAAATATGACCAATGTCACAGCTGCTACCATTAAGGTTCATGTTAAAGGGGAAAAGAAAATGGAAAACATCAACAAAAAAACTAAATTTCGAAGTTCTGGTGGCATCCTTACAGGCTGCTGCTAACAATGATCACAGAAAGAGCACTGCCAGGCCTAAAGTCAGGTCACATAGAGGCTACTATGCGATTTTTTTAATTTCTTGTGGCATAAAGCTATATAGAGGATTTATAGGGCAAGCAAACGTGAACTGGTTTCAGTAGCACACAATTTCACTCAGCAGCAGAAACTAAATATAACAAAGAAGTTACCAAATTTATGCTATAATATACATGCAAGTGAACAACATTTTAAAAACAATTTTTATAATATATCCATATTGTGAGCCTAACTTACACATAGTTTCTTAGCAACAGCCATTTGGACAACACAGCATACCACTCAGTCATTTAAGTTTTTTTTTTTTTTTTCAAACACCAGTTACAGTTACAACCTAATAACATAGCACACCTAAAAAGGAATTTGTATACAGTAGCCGACGGATCTTTCGGACTCCAAAAATTCGGACTTTTTGGATATTCCGGACTTCATAGATGTACCGTCAGGGTTCTCATAGAGCTAATGCATTTTCGCGACCGATTTTTCGGACGAATCTAGGTGCCAATGTTCGATTTTCCAGACTGAATCACTCACTCCAAGCTACGGTGTAAGAAGAACAGGTGATCGGACGACATGGGGGTCGATGGTGGGAAACATGTCTAACTAATGGTGGTGTTTCACATCTGCACCGCTGCACGGCAGCACACGTTAGGAGGCTGAAAAAGTGTTAAATTCGAACTTGTAATTGTCTCTGTATGTAAAGAGCGTTGAAAACAACTAAAACAAATTTTTTTACTGTTTCTGTCTGCCACTATACTAATTGAAATCCCTCAGGCGCCGAAACAGACGATAACGTCTCCGACTTTGCAGTCGTGTCGCTCGATCTAGCAGATGGCGTTTGACAATGCCTGGAAGCAGTCGCCAAAAAAAGGTGTGGGCAAACAATAAGTTATCTTTATTTATTATTTTGCAATGTTTGCTTTACCATTGAGCAATCAGTCATCCTTGTTCTCGGTAAGCGCTTAATAAAGTGTTCCCGTGGTATAAATACTGGAAAAGGACGAATACGTTGAATCGCAAGAAAGGGAAGAAGAGAGATTTGCCGTTTGAGTGGCAACGATGCCTGGCGGAGACGGATTGAGCCGGACTATGGTCAAGAAGTGTTTCGTTCCAAACTGCAAGAGTGGATATGACTCGTGCAAAGACAAAGTATGTATGTTGAGTGTCCCTAAAGAGACGAGTCGACTGCAAGCATGGCGGGATGCCATACAACTTGAAGACCGAGTCCTGCGACCAGGCGACTACGTGTGCGAAAAGTACTTCGACCCAATGTACGTGTCAAAAACATGGACGGCAGTGCACAATGGAGTTGTTTTAGCCAGCACGACCCGAAGAGATTCTCTAGCTAGAGATGCTGTGCCTACTCATTTTCCGGCTACTTCACACTCCACTTTCAAAGAACTGTGTTCCGTGACAACTGACGCTTGCGAAGCGCTCCCGAAAGAAAGAGCAATAGGCAGAAAGCACAAGCGAAAAGGAAGAAACAGAAAGCAAAATGTAGTGAATCATGAGTTACTGGAACTAGCAACTGACACGCCAATAGAAGGCTGCCAGAACCAGAATAGCACAGCCAACACAGAACAGACTCCAGCTGACGGCAAGCGCAAATCAAAACCTGAAGGCAGTTAACTACAAAAACCGCAGGCAAGAGTATATGTTATGCAAGAGACAAAAGCTCAAGAGACTTCTCATGTGGACAAGGAAATGTTAGTCATAGCAGCTCAGCAGTCTAGAAGACCTCACAAAATTAAGGACTTCAGTGCAGCATCGCATGACGGTAACACCAACAGCATCAACTTCAACACGCTTTTTGAAAATCCCTATCTCGCCAAGAATAACGTCACAGGGTATGTATGCTCTACATCGATGGACTTCCTTTCTGTTGGTTTGCAAGTTGCTTCTATTTGTTTTTCTGTTGCGTCGTAATTTTGAATTAAAATGCAAAAAAAACAATCAGTTTCTCCTATCATGAATATTTTATTGAGGAGCATGCGCATACTGATTACATGGGACGATATATACGCATGAAAGGTGCCGCATGGTTCATAAAAAACAAACAGCCTTTATATTGATGCTTTATGGACCCAATACTATGCACAGAGCCTGTATGTGAATCGCGCAAACTAAATTTTCGTTTGAGCCTACAGAACAATGATAGCACAGTTCACAGCATTACGCGAAAGCGTTTATATACACACTCAGGAGGACATTGTACACGGTACTCCCCTAAGCACTGTTTTCGCATGAGAAATGAAAACTGGGACGCAGCGTATAGTGACGACAGATAGCAACTCGTCATCTAAACGTAACTTGCAAAATCAATTGTCAGCTGCTCCAGCAAAAATGCAGACTGTTAGCGCCGCTTTGAGCGAAATATACACTTTTGATTTAAAAATGCAGCAAGCCTAGCGACACTCTCAAATAACTCTTTAAGCTTTTGGGAAATTAAGATGATAACCTCAATACGAGAGCGTTACCACTAACAGGCGCTCTGAAAAACGCAGGCTGAAACGGCTGAAACATGCGCGCTCAGTGTATGTCTGCCCCCGGCCCCCATGCCCCCGGCGCCCCGCCCCCTAGTCGTGTGCGCCACCTAACGGCATCCCAACATTAGTAAGACATGCCGTGCGCTTCCGTCAGATCACCTGTTCTTACACCGTGCTCCAAGCCACGCAACCCGATCTCGGGGGCCGCCATGTTGGATTTTCCGCTGGCTTGGCCGGGCTTGGTTTCCAGTGGCCCCCTCTATAGCCTTCAAGATTGGTAGAAACACGCTATCCTCCAGTCTCGGAGGCCATGCCCGCTCCTCCTTGGCCAACAAAACGTTCCAAAAAGCGCCACTTGATTTTTTTTTTCTGTCAGGTCAGCACTATCGTCGTAATCACTTAAGCGGAACCCCTTTTTATTTTTTAAGTTTCAGTTGCAGTTTTGCACGTGGTGCAAAACTGCAACCAAAACACCTGCACATGGTTTTGCACGTGGTGCAAAACCATGCGCAGGTGTGTCTCGGAGACATTGTTGTCACATCTTTGTGTGCGTTTGCACGGCTTCGCATTTTTGTGATCGGCACCACCTCCTGTGTCTTTGCGAGAGCCAAGTTGTGTGAAGAAACGTGGCTTGTTTCCTCGATCTTCATGGAAACGTGGCTTGTTTCTTTGATCTTCATGGCGATCTCGATCTCCGCCAATGGAGATCGCCAACGCGGTGATGCTCTTGCCAACTGGAGACGACGTCGCTCTTGCGCGAATCCAAGCAAATCTGAACTAATAATGCCCTGCCCTCCAAGGCAGGGCATTATTAGGGATTTTATTGCGATAGAAATTATATGGACACTCTAAGTGCATTTTTGCCATTGCCATCGTCGCCACCGTGAGGTTACGTATGAAGTCCAACAGCGGTAAAACTGTCGCCGCGCGCCGTACGCTGTGTGTGCGGGTGAAAGGTTGCGAGGGTGAGCCGGCAACCGCAGCACGCGAGAGGAAGGCGGCCGGAAGCGTGCGGACTCCGTTCGCTCGCAGGGCACGGGGAGGTGCGCTCTGCTCTTGCGGCTGCTGCCGACAGAACTGCCGCGCAGGCACCGTATCTTGAAAGCGATCTGCTATGTGGCCGAAGCTTGCGCCCGCGGGAGACTCATCTTCAGAGCGATCTGCGACGGGTACAAAGGGCATGCGCCGAGTGCCAGTAGCTTCGTATGCACTTTTTTTTTTTTTTCGGCATTCGCGTTGAAGCGAGACAATAGACAGCGCGAAGGTCAATTTCCCCGCTGCTACTGGCGTGCTTTCTCACTCCAGTGTTTTAACGAGTTGCCGCCGTCCTCGAGCGAGATGTGTTCATGTTTACCTCCATGCGCGTGACACCGTGCTCAATTAGTTAGTAAGCGAGTATTTACAACTTTATACAGCTGATAAAACTACTATCCTTACTTCGTACAGCTGTCTATTGATTTGCTATCGCAATCGATGCTTCGCCTTTTGGGCGAAACTGCGACATTTTTCTTAAGCCCGCTCTAAGACTCAAATTTTTTTTCTTGAAAGGGGGGGGGGGGGGGGGGTGCGCGAGTATTACGGGCTGTTCAAATTTTCGGACTACTTTACAGTCCCC
The DNA here is from genome assembly GCF_013339745.2 of Dermacentor silvarum. NCBI lineage: Eukaryota > Metazoa > Arthropoda > Arachnida > Ixodida > Ixodidae > Dermacentor > Dermacentor silvarum. The sequence continues at coordinate 137,061,834 of NC_051154.1, forward strand.
GCGAAGTCCGGAAAGTCGGTCGGCTACTGTACATGCACCAGCCAACGGCCATTGCACGTTTCACCCATCCTGACACATGCATGTGTATTTGTGTTTGCGTGTCACCACTTCAATTAACCACCCTTCCCTGCCTGCAGGTGCACCTTTGTGCAACATGCTAGAGCAGGTGAAAAATTGCGCTGACATGTTTGTGGGCTCTGCTACCTGCTGCAATGGTTCAAAGTACCTCATGCACGCATGCAATTGTGCAGCAAGTTTGGGTAGTCTCTTCTTAAAACTCAAACCCCATTTTGCATATAGCACCTCCTGGCAGTGCATGTCTGATCATGGTATGTTTGTTGCTTATGGCTGGAACATGCTGGCTCCTTGTGTTCGTGTCTGTGAAACAAAACTTTGATGACAAAAAGCCATCTTGGGAATAGAAACAGGGTGGTGCAAGGCCAAAAAGCCAGTTGATGGCCATCGGTGGTGGTCAGCCAAAAAGGGCATCAGCCGACTGGTTGCCACACACTACTGTCACAGCAGTAACGTAGAGCTGATGTCACGGCTAGACAGGATACTAAAAACAAAACGCCACCAAACAACCACCACCAGCGATCAAATTTTTGTCACTGTGGATGGAGAAAGAAGCTGTGGAGCGAAAGAGGAAGAGTGCTGAAGGTGACCATCAATGTAGGGCAAATACGAGAGAAGAGAAAGTGGTTGCCTATCATGTGGTCCTAATAAGTAAGAGTCACAGAACTGCTCAAAGATAAATCAGCAGAGATCAGCTTGCCAAGATGGCTCTTTGCTCTTGCAGATGTTAGTCGTTGCAAATAGTGACAGAGGTCTCCTGAATTTACTTTTCTTCTTTAGCATGGAGAGACATGGAGAGCAGGCAAAGCACACTCATGTGGGAGTCCAAAACAACAGAGCAGTTCACAGGAAGTTGGACGCTTGAAGTGATTAAGAATGGTAGAACAAGGAATGTTGTTAAAGCCAACGTTTCAACAGGTGGACATGTCTTCATCAGGGCTGCAACTACTTTCCTTAGCAGTGCTTTTGTGTACACATAGCTCACTCTCACCCACCCTCAAGGAAGGAGAGTGAGCTATGCATACATAAAAACACTGCCAAGGAAAGCAGTTGCTGCCCTAGACAAAGTCAGCACTAAAATTAGAAATCAGTTGCTGCCCTGTGAAGACAAGTCCCCTTGTCGTAACAGTGGCTTCAGCGGCATTCCTTGTGCTACCACTGTTAATCACTTATGTGGGAGGAGCTCCTGAATTCTAATCTTGGAACTGACTACAGGAAGCGTACTGTAGAATATGGCACATTGTCCAGTTTCATGAGGAAAACTTCATGCTCTAATGCCATGCATAATAGTAAGAAAACTCCAAGCAGTGCCTGAACAATGTGATGCATCTTCACCCCATGCAAACAAGTCTGAACAATATGCAATGCCCACAAGTTTATCACATGAGAATTCCAACAAAATGAGAGAAATGCTACACCCAATAACAATAAGATTAAAATAGTAAGTTCCTTACAGGCTCCACATTGTTGAATGGTTGAAAGTATAGCCTTAGGGAAGTGAGCAACACCAAACCAGGATTGATCACCAGAGGCGATATTTTGTTAGCTTTCGTTTCCAGGACAATTCTCTCATACAAATCCTCCAGGCTGCACAGAGAAAAAGTAGATAGCTTGAAGGATATGAACTGCCTTGTGGGAAAGAGATAGCAGTTACACACACAAAAAAGTTTCCTATATCTGTTGAAAAACTTATCAGTTTAAAAGGCATGTACATAAGCAAGAACATTATGCGATGCTAATTCTAAATTTTTTTATCAATATCACTTACTTAACTCTGCCATAGTATGTTACAAAAATCTACAAGTCTTCAAGCTTCACCAAAACTGTTAAATTATGGGCACCTGATCTATAAAAAAATTGATCTGCAATGGCCCTCAAACAATGCAGCCTTTGTTGAACAAATCATGAGTACATCTATGTGCACATCTTGAGTGTGTGTGCGTGTGCGTGCACGTGCGTGCAAGCGCGTGAGCACACACACACATGCACGCACACATGTAGAGAGAGGCCCATGTGAGCAGCAGTTCCAGATATGAAAGCTGTTTCTTTAATGCATCTGGAAATTTATCAACCATATCTCCAAATCGCATCACAAGCATATTGATGGCCATGCCAATGAGCAAAGGTATTCCGAGGCTTTCAGACAAAATAACATAAAAGCATGAGCTAGTTTACAAAGAACATAGAAACAGCAAATCAAACAACACAAGACCACACAATAAAGAACAAGCAGACAGTTGAAGCTATGTAGTGTCAATTTGTCTTCTGCCCTGTGCGACTTGGTAATAGACCGATCCCACCGACCGATCTGCGCATGCGCTGGTTTTCCGGAAGTAGCACTGCCACCATCTTGGTTGTAGTCAACTGGTCAACCACACCACTGCAGTTCCCCCTCGTTGAGTACTGCGCACAAGCTTCCCAGACATCTCTGCAACTCCACCACCGAGAAAAATTCGTCATGTATTTTAAGAAATTACATCGGCTGCTCATAGCAGCATGCGAGGCGAATGTTGAAAAGTGCCTGCTGCTCTTTCATTTCGATTGTTACCTGCTGATTACGCGTTTAGTATCGTATTTGTTCGAGTATGTAGTACATGCCGATGTATGCGGTCGTTTTGCGTTACTATTTTCGCACACGTGCATCTCGGTGACGTTGGAGACAGGTTTGAAATGCGGAGCTCAAACTTTCTTGCCCTAATGATGCTTACTTGCATGGGTTTCGCGCACGGCTTGCAGACTTCAGTAACAGCGTTATCTAGAAGGTAAGCTAGGCGGCGTTTTTAACAGCGGAGCTGTTTAAGCCAGCCGTTAGTCCGTCCGTCACGGACAAAAAATGTGGGCCGATCCTGCCAAAGCATGGTTGGGGCTACTTAAGCTTAGTCCGATTATCGATTAGCTATTGATTGGCTATCGAAGACTATCAATAATCAATGAATTCTTGAAAATGCTGGGGATGCCTTGGTAGTGCTTAAGCTAGCCGAAATACGTGGCCAATACCTTGTGATAGCCAATCGATAGCTAATCAATAGCTAATTGATAATTGATCAATAATAAATAAATTCCGGAAAATGTTGGGGATGACTTGGTAGTACTTAGCCTAGCCCAAATATGTGGCCAATACCTTGCGATAGCCAATCAATAGCCAATCAATAGCTAATTGATAATCGATCAATAATCAATAAATTCCAGAAAATGCTGGTGATGACTTAGCCTAGCTCAAAAGCCAGGACTAGCTAGGTGCCCATCAGCTCTGCTGTCTCTTTAGCATTGTGCCTCCACTGCAAGCTATGCTAATTTTTTATTTGCATTCAAGCGAATGGTACGCTTGCTGCTTCGAAAACCCCGCCTGCATGGCGTGAGGCGAGAGTCCCATTATTTGCGTGCATGAATACGCGCTGCTCTCCATTATGAGCAGCCGCGATATACTTTCATCAGTGATTCTTTCTTTTCGATTAAGCCGTTTAAGACAGTATCATCGCTGTCGCTGCTAGCGATGACAGAGACTCTCTTGCTCATGTTTGAGTGGCACAGTTAGCTCCCGGGAACTTGAGGCTGGCAGGTGAAAATAAAAAAAAAGAAAGCCATGTGTTTCAGTCTTATAACACTCTATTTATTTATTTATTTATTTATTTATTTATTTATTTATTCATTTATTTATTTATTTATTTATTTATTTATTCATTTATTCATTCATTCATTTATTTATTTATTTATAATACCCTCAGGGCATTACAGGGCAGTACCAAAATGGCATTACAGGGGGGAGTTGGTTTTGATTGTAAAAAATTTGAACATAGACAGCAGTAAATGTACATATTATTTCAAATATAAAAGAGGCTCATAAACAAAAAAACGTTAAATTAAAATTAAATTAAGGGGTTTTACATGCTAAAACCACAATCTTATTATGAGGCATGCCGAAGTGGGGAACTCTGGAATAATTTGGACCATCTGGGGTTCTTTAACATGCACCTAAATCTAAGTACACGGGTGTTTTCGCATTTCACCCCCTATCGAAATGCGACCGCTATTTGTCCCCGTGTTTCTTCTCGCACTTTGTATTACCAGTACCACCTATTAATCCGTTGGATCAACGTCTCTCAAAGTTTTCGCTCTTTAGGAAACACAAAGAATCTGAAGCCTTTGTCCCTTGTGCTGTTGTTGTAGCACCCAGGAACGCAGCAGGTGAATCCTCCCATCGCACGTTGGCTCCACACAAACCATAAAAATTGCCAAAAATAGTTCAGAAACAGGACGCACAGGGACTCGGGGCGGCTGGAGCGGCCGTAATACTACAAGTACCAGCATGCACCGCGGCAGCGGTGGCATCATGAAACTGGTCAATGGGATCAGTCTATTCGTGGTTAAAAAGAAAACGTTTTTACAACAGCGAGAAATGCACTATGCCCTTACCACAGAGGAAGATGGACAGGAGCGCCAACTTGCCTCAACTATTACAATGTATTTGGCACGGCCAACTAATGCCTGGCGATGCACCGCGCCCTGTTCTCTACAGTGATCTTTTTCATTGCTTACCATTACTTGACTTACTTTCTCTGCTAGCTGTTAGCAATAAACGCACCTACTGCTGTACTGACAAGGCAGCGAAAAAATGACTTGCACATGAGGACAAATAATGCCCTCGTGAAATGCGTGTTACTGAAGTGCCTCAGCTAGTTATATGCAACTGGAAGAGGGCACTATAGGTCTACTGCTACGTTAAGAGCTGGCAGTATTCTCAGCACTGCAAGAGAACAGGTACCACACAGCGTGGCTGTTGCTAGAATTAATTAATAACAAGTTTCAATGCCATCTATGTGTTGCTCCACAAAGCTTGAATTAGCAGGAAACAAGTTAGACTGCTTTATCTGGCGAGCTGGCACTCCTGTCTCTCTCATGGTGTTTTCCACTAGTCGAACTGGAACAGCCGTCGAAATCCTAAAACAAGCGCTCTGATTTTATCAGTTTGAATCTGCCAGCGAAGAGCAAAAATGCTTCGTGGGAGGTCACACCAGAAGTTGTTGCGCACATTTCATACAAACCAGTTCCGGAAACAGTGCCTGACTTCCAGTCTGTACATTTTTGCATACCAATTTTAGATGATGGCCGGTTTGCATACGATTATGCACATATTTGCGTACCAATTTTACATGAAGACAGATTTCCGCACAATCTGCATAATGATTTTACATGCTTCTTGACCTATTTCCGCCCCAATCCACACCTCAACAGCGGAGCACGTGAGAGCGATCTGAGACAAAACACTGCGATCCGAAATACCTAGCGGAAAACGTAAATCTGCTCCAGATCGAGCAGTGGAAACCGGATGCATTGCAGTGAAGCAAAAAACCCTGCTTAAGATAGACTAGTGGAAAATACTATTACTCAGTGGCTTTGACTGCACTGCGTTATTTGTTTTTGCCCTTATTTATTATCACAGCGCCCTTGGGGACCAGGCAATTTTTTTTTTTTATATGACTATGAGGATGCAGACAGAGCGTGTAAACAATTTCCGCCTGTACCTTTGGGTTGGCGTGCCTTCAGCCTCAGCCACACTCTCATGCAACTCCAAACGTGGACCACACTGCCCTATGTTTTCCAACTGCTCCATATCTCCAAAGAAACTAAATTTTATAGATATTCACCAGCTTCGGTCAAAGGAAATTCTTGATTGCCAAGACAAAACCATTGCAGCAATCTACATAGAGAAAAGAAAAATGCAATATATGTATTGCAGCATTAGTACATGACATGCACAGCTGCAGAGCTCACAGTACAATTTCTATCATGTTTTTAAAGGGTAAATATTAATGTTCATTGATAAATATCAATGTTTACTCTTTACTTTCCATTTATAAAAATCAAAAGATTTGCTCTTCCAGCAACTACACCTATGTAAATCAGTATACTTCCCTTAGCATGTACTTTACATGTTTCTTGTTAAGTACTATGTATGCAGATAATACTGCTAAAATTCAAGTGCGGCGCTGTGTCATATTTGCATGAGTATAATGTGACCTTTTCTACTACATATAATTCCAGCTTCACAGAGCAGCTGGCTTCAGTCATAAATTATGATGGACTGTGATAAATATCAGTTACATTTGTGTTTAAAGGCACTTCAGACGCCACTGAATAAAATTCAAGGTAGTAGGATGACACTGAGTGAGTTCTCGTAAATAGAGTAATTAAATCTCTATTTAATCTACAATCAGTCATGCTAGATTTTTTCATAAGACCTTATTCACCAGTTCAAAGCCCATACACAAGTTAATTACTGGTTACAGGCATTATGAGGAAGGAAAAACTGTTCCTTCATAACTGCTCATGGAACACGCCCATCGATCAACCCGTAAAACATGGTAGTGTCTTCAATGAAGTGGACATGTGTAGCAACACTCTGCACATTGAAGTTAAATTGAGCCACCTAAGGTAAGCAGAGGGTTCAATTCACCTACAACTTAATGTCAGTGGTTTTTTACTTGCCACTGCTGTACAAAACTGTTAAAAGCAAATCACATACACAAATGTGTACACCATGACTAAAGAGTGTGGTGACCATGGTGAATTTGTGACCATGCTCCGTTTTTTTTTTTTTTTCCCCCTTTCAATTTTGTGCTTCATGCAACAAGCTTAAAGGGATACGGACACGAAATCTGAAAATTTTACAAAAATGCTGAAAATGAATCCTCAGTGTGTGATTACACCGAAAAGAAGTACAGTGTAGACAGCTTATAACGCAAGTCGCCGAAGTCGCGAATATCCGCACTATAAGCGGTACCGCACTATAACCAAAGCAACAATTTTCAAGGCCCGCAGATATGCAAAACATGTGCACCGAGCCACCACATAATTGCTTTTCAAGGTGGTTTTTATTGTCTACTGTTATGTTATGAACTTGAAAAACAATTTTTAAAATTTAAATACCACGGTTAGATACCAAAAGCTGCGTCTCCATCTCCTCATGTTTGCTATGGTAAAAACTGCATGTCATTGCTTAAACGCATAGATGAAGATGGAACTACATGTAGTATATTGCCATGTTGCTGCCGCGTTCAGTATTTTGACGCGATCTCAGCGATTTCGAAACACACTTTAAGGTTGCTTTCAGCTGTCTGGAACAACACAGAGGGGGTCTAGATCAATTTATTTCCAAATTTCTCGAAAGCAGATTACAAGAATATGAGTAAATCCACTTCTTTCCAGTTACACATGCACCATACTTCAACCCAGAATGAATTTTTTGCGTAATCACTTCCGAGTGAATTTCGAAAAAAAGTTGAAGACAATATGTAATGTATTGTACAAGGGGTCTCGGGAGGATAAATACTTGCTTAGCCCTAGATGTGTATACTATGCAAGCAACAAAAATCTACCCTAAACGAAAAAAAAAAACACATATCTGAGAATTACCATGGAATCATGTTCTGGTGGTGACAGCGTTGATGCCCTTGAGAGCTGAGGGTTTAGAAACAAATGCAGAAAGAAATGAGAGGCAATATAAGATTACACGCCAAAGTGCCATGTCTAAGCATTTATTTATAGCAATTAATCTGATTTCATCAGGCAATACTAACTAGAAGACTAATACGCTACCAAACAGATGCATGGCATATTGGAAATGCCTAGGAGTTAAAATGGCTATCAGGTGACATTTCAAAAAAGATATATCAACAAACAGTACATGATTCATGACTATGAAAGCACAAAAGTATGCAAGATGTCTGCAGAACACAGGACGAGTGCTTACTATAAAGTGAAAGGATTTATAAGAAATATGCACATATATTGTATACTGGTTATTTATTATAACAGCAACAGACTTATTAATCTCTTGCGGTAGATACCACAATTCTGTTGCATTAGCTAGATTGCTTGCATAGGCAGACACTACTCGCAAAACAAGTTGCAATTAGTTAATTTTAAAATACCCTAATTAACCTTGTAATTAATCTCTTTAGAGCACATATCCCAATCTGCAGAATTGAAGACGAGCAGTAGCAAAATAATATCCATTTAGCAGAAATCCAGTGCTTAGCACCCGTTTCAAGAAATATGTCCTCAATATCTGTGGCAAAATGCAAATGCACTGATGTTCCAGTTCACACTTATCACCATTTTAGAATGCTGGTAAGTGTCGCCTTAGTGTATGACTGTCATTGAGTGAGAACATGAACCTAAACCAACTTGCCCAGTTCACTATTTTGGTAATAAATGGCAGCAAGGCTGTATAAAGATTCAAGGAAATGCTTACAGGCTGTTTATATGTTGGGATATCTAAATCTTGGATTGATGCTAAGCCAGACAGACAAAATGCAAGTTACAACCCTCTCCCAAATCTCCACAAAGCATAAAATAATCATTACAAGAAAAATACTAAGCCACGAGGTTTGGTGAAGGTAAAAAGAGAGATCGAGTGAATGCTACTCTCATACCAAAGCCTTCTTTAATATTTACTTTTTTTTCTTGTCTTTTCTTTTTATTTCTTCCTTCATTACGTTTTGTGGGGTCTCACATGTGCTCTTGGGACAAAGGAACAACAACGCAGTAGTGCAGACAATCAAAAGGGCATTTATTGCACCTTTCATACACTAATACATACCAGCCGAATTGCTACCAATAGAACATTCACACGGGCGCGCGACAAATCAAGGAAGTCCGACTCACCGCGACCCGATAGCGAGCGAATATGTTCGCCCCATGCTATGACACCATCGCCTAGTCGTTCACGTGTACAGTCACGCTAACGATGGCGCGCTCGAACGATCCGTGTTCGTCCATACCGGTGTCCTGCTCTAAGCCTCGCGCGACGGTCGCGCGAAGCGGGCCGGCGCACGCGCGAAGCGTTCGTGCGTGTTGGTCGCCGATCCCCAGCCAAAGAGAGAGCGCCTCCGACCTTTTTCTCCCAAGTGACCCCACCGTTAGCATCGCGACACTAGCGCCATCTCTCGCAACGCGCCGCAACCACCGCCGGGCTTAGCCACGCAGAGAAGCCGGACTACAGGAGACATGCGGGGAAAACAACATCAGGGGACGCGTGAGAGTCGCGCATCCCCACATCCCCCCAACCTTAAGTCACTACACATACGCCGGCGAAACATGTCACAAGGCCTATCAAGGCGCGCGTCGCGAACAAAAGTTAGTACATGCGACAGTGGCGCCGCCGAGTAAATGTCCACGCGTTATCCACAACGTGCGAGCCGACATTGACTCTGGGGTTCACCGCTGGTGTCCGTTGGTCACAGCACCACGTCTGCAGATTCGATGGCACGACTCCAGCCCAGGACTCCGGAAACGGCGACGCAGAAGTCCGCACAAACAAGCGTCGCTCGCGCCCTGCTGACGAGAGCCGCAGTAGCCGTTGGTGACTGCCGGCTCTTTTCCCAGCCGCCGAGGGTTGCGAGCCGGACATTGGCGGCCGCCGAAGTCGCTGCGCCGAATTGACCACAGGCATCTCCAAAGCCTGGGGTAGCTCGATTGTAGTCCGGGGCAGCAGCGCTGACGATGTGCAGGTGACAGCAAACCACGGGTGACTCCGCTCACGCTGCGTACACTCAACGCACTCGACAAATACTAAAGTAGTGCAAGGGAGAGGAATTCGGCATACGCATCGCCCACGTGGTACGATGTTCAATTCGGCTAGCAAAATTTCGGACGGCATTTCAGATGCTAAGTTCACGTGAACAAAGCTTGCTTTCTTGAGTCGAACGAGTAATTTCAATTCGTGCGAGGCGAACTAATGAGGGAAGTAATGTGCGACATCTCAATACCACGGTCCACCAGGTTGTGTCCCTCAACGTGCGACAGGCGGCTTTGTTAAGCCTTAGGCCTAATGCGTCGCTACTTTGACAACAACCGGCATCCAAAAAAAAAAAAAGCAACACCCAAAATGGGCACAAGAACAGGCAGCGGCGAGGAGACGTTAGCTCTGTGAGGTGGTCCTACTCCGCTCAGTTGACGGCGCCCACCGTCCCAGACGGTGTCGGAGCGCCCGGTGCCAGGCTGCAATACCAGTCAGCCCGTAGCGGCACCCGTGGCCCGCGGCCACCCGGCTCCCTGAGCCTCGACTTCCGAAGTCAAAGATATAGAAGAAGCTATTTACATAAGAAATTCGGACCACCCACGAGGCTTCCGTACTCACTCGCTTCAGGCTTGCCAATGCTCCGCGGGCTCTAGGCCTCGCTCTCCCAGGATGCAGACCACGTGGCTCTCGTACCGACGAGTGTACTTCAAAACACTCGCGAAAAGGCTTAGCATGTTGAAAAGTTCAAACACGCTACAGCAACCGTCGCCTCGCTCAAGAAAGCACACCGCCGACACTAGCGATCAAAATCCACGCTAGGACTACGCTTCGGTTGAAACATCTCGAACCGAGCAAAGCTGTTAAAATTATCGTCCGATGCCCCAAGAGGTCCACGTTGGGCAGCCAGATGTGGGGTCTCACATGTGCTCTTGGGACAAAGGAACAACAACGCAGTAGTGCAGACAATCAAAAGGGCATTTATTGCACCTTTCATACACTAATACATACCAGCCGAATTGCTACCAATAGAACATTCACACGGGCGCGCGACAAATCAAGGAAGTCCGACTCACCGCGACCCGATAGCGAGCGAATATGTTCGCCCCATGCTATGACACCATCGCCTAGTCGTTCACGTGTACAGTCACGCTAACGATGGCGCGCTCGAACGATCCGTGTTCGTCCATACCGGTGTCCTGCTCTAAGCCTCGCGCGACGGTCGCGCGAAGCGGGCCGGCGCACGCGCGAAGCGTTCGTGCGTGTTGGTCGCCGATCCCCAGCCAAAGAGAGAGCGCCTCCGACCTTTTTCTCCCAAGTGACCCCACCGTTAGCATCGCGACACTAGCGCCATCTCTCGCAACGCGCCGCAACCACCGCCGGGCTTAGCCACGCAGAGAAGCCGGACTACAGGAGACATGCGGGGAAAACAACATCAGGGGACGCGTGAGAGTCGCGCATCCCCACAGTTTTCACTAATTTCCTTCATGTTCAAGCTGTTTCCTTGCTCTGAAATGTTACAGCTCACTCAAGCTCTTTCTTGCATATTCTTTCTACAATTTTTATTTATTTGATGTCCATCTTGTTTTCTTCTCTACAAGATTTTACCTGAATGTTAGACCACTTGCCCATGTGAAACTTGCAACAAATAGGGTCCCAGAGGTTTCATAAGCAAATGTGTAACATCTGAAGCCTTACCTGGGAAATGTGCATGAGGCATTCATCGATGCTTCCATATATCAGCGAGAACAAGAAGGACACCTTTTCCTGAAACAGTTCAAATCTTCAATGCCTAGTGCACCCCTGACACATACAGTGTGCAGTTTTAATGATTCAACGGCAAAAAGAGAGAAAGTGAAAGCAAGGGGAGGAGGGAACAGTGTGGGAAGAAGAGCACTGTACAGATAACTATAATATAGAAAGGAAAGCTAAAGACTATGAGAGTGAAATGGAGAAATTTGCTTCACATTAAAGAGTTAAGGGACACGCCATTATTAAGACACACCTGTTATATGATGACATGCATGCTTCTTGTAGTCAAGAAGTATCCATTCACTCAAGTTATACAGTGGACTCCATTTTTACTCCCAGAACTTTAAAAATTAATTTGAGGGTTTTACATGCCAAAACCATGATCTGATTATGAGGGACGCCGTAGTGGGAGACATCGGATTAACACTGACCACCTGGGGTTCTTTAAAGTGCACCCAATGCACAGCACACAGCCATTTTTGCCTTTTGCCCCCATTGAAATGTGGCGTCTGTGGCTGGGATTGGTTCCCGCGACCTCAGTGCTTAGCAGCGCAATGCCCTAGCCACTAAGCCACAATGATGGGTTCCAACAGCTTTAAAAGCAGATTTTGCATTTACCGCATCTTTGTTCTTGCTCAAATTATACAAGATCAGATTTTTCTTGGTCCACATCATTCATAAAACACTTTGCCATCATTTTTTCTGTGGTTTCTTAATACTTAGTTACCAAGAGGCACTGAAACCACTCATCTCTGCAGCAGCTCACTTCTATGGCAAGGTGCATACATAAATGTGCTTTAAGTTGGTCTGCAGACAAACCAGGCAAGTAAAGGTGCCAGGTATCTTACAGAAAGATGCAGACTGAAAAATGCGATCTTGCTGCAAAATTTTACCAATAACAAAGCGACGGCAATCGCAAAATTTTCTTTCAATATTACCTCTTCCCCTCCCCCCAAAGAAAATTAAAAAATTCATGTCATTGTACTAGCGCTTAATGCCCCAGATGACCTCCATAGCTATTAGTAGTACATAAACAGAGCCTGCTCGAGCATACTGATCATTGTGACCAAATCTTGTGCGGCAAGATCTTGTCCTACACCCCTTGCTGCCCACACAACTGCAACAGATTAGTGTTCACTGCATGCATTACACTGCTTAAATATATGTCAGGCTGGTGAGTAACATGTGGCAAATTCAAATCCTGGTGCCAACATCTGTGAGGCCTGTTTTCTAGTAATGTGTCTTTAGAAAGCTTGTAAGAGAGAATGCATCCTAACAGACATTATTGTGGTTAACATTTTTGCAGTCAGCCATGACTACACTCCCAACTACACTCTAAATATGAGAGCAGTAAGTACAGTTAAACCTGGATATAACGAAATTGACAAATTCCCGAGAAACTTCGTTTTAAAGAGGATTTCGTTAAATGCAGGTTGGGCACAAAAATTCCAAAAAGAAACGCTTATAAGTAAGCAAAAGGGTAACAGATGGCAGAGCTCACCCAAAACATTTGGCAGTAAAAAACTGCGTGATTTTGCTTTTTTTTTTTTCCTTCGGCAACATCAACTCGAAAAAGAGAGTGCCGGCTTGGCGGGCTAGGCCTGCTGCAGCAAGCAGCGGGATCAGGTTTGAATGAAGAGAGGGAGAAAGGTCACGCCCGCGGCGGCAAGATCGCCGGGTCGAGGGATGCAGGCCCGACTCGCAGTAGCCGTGCATTCGAGCGCGCCTAGCGCCATGCCGCCGCTTTGCATTCCGTCGTGGCGGAGAAGGTGCTTCCGGTTGCTGCTCGCGCAAAAATGACAAAATTTGGGGCGATATCTCTAGGTTGTCGGCGGGAAAAATTCGTTATTTCGAGGGGGTCTCCCGTTGCCACTTCATTACGTAGTGGTCTCAAATACATGTGCTTCTATGGAGTAATGGTGGGGAATAGAAAAACTTTGTTATATCCAGGAATTCGTTATATGGAGGTTCGTTATAAGCAGGTTTAACTGTAGTACAGATGTTTATGGTGGCGTTATTATGTAATAACTGAGCAAGTGAATTTACTACATTCATATGGAATTTCACAACCTCTACAATATTTTGTATTTATGAAGAGAAACAACAGCATAAAACAGTTGTAATCCAGGATAGAAGTGATACTTTACATAAGCCATACATATACCTTATGCATCACAAATTTGATATTGTGATATTACAACTGTGGACTAAATATGCAAGATGAAACTAGGTAACTAGTTATTTAATTACTATCAAATTCTAGAACAGTGACACTGTTTAATAACTATTCAATATGAGAAAATAATTTTGTACAGCCATTCTTGTTTCAAATGCCGTGTGGTAAAAATTTGTTTTCTTCGACATATCTTCATAAAAATGTATTATGCGGAAGGCGTGCAATCAAACAAAAAAGTGTACAGTATCAAAGTATGAAGTAAAAATGCCTATGCCAAATTCCACTCGTCGATTGTGAACAATTTTTTGTTCTCTACTTGAGGAAATACACACTTGTTTCATTGATTAGATGTAGCATTGTAAGTTTTTTTGACAAATTCAATTTAGACAGCATATATTCTACTGATGAAACATGTGCTTCTGCACCTAATAAACCAATCAGATATGCATTGTCATCAATGCAGCAGAAAATAGTTGTTCTAAATTAAGCAGCTGAATTAACTATGTTATTCCCACAGTGCTTAAATTTACTATGGTATACATAAAATGAATAACCACTTTTCATGGCAAAACATTTTGAGTGCTTAAATTAGAAGCAAACCATGCAGCTTGGGTAGTCATAACTCAGTTAGATGAAAACTAACTGCTTAGAAATCACTAACAAAATCTGTCTCGGCTAAAACATGAAAGCGAGACAAGTGGCTAAGCATGTTAACAGTAAGTGAATAGTGCTGCTTGCAGTCATTTAGCCACAGCTTCCAACCAGGTTTTGTTACAGCCAAAAGCTCGCTGCAAGCATAATAACAAGGCACCATACAAAAAAAAATTTACCATACCCTTTTGAACACATAAGGTTTAATAAAGTTTCCTCCCAGCATTTCCACCACTTGGTCATTTTGAAGATTCATAACGCTATTCTTGCTGTATAGCCTGTTAACATAAAAATGTATAAGGCATGTCAGTGGCACACCCTAAGCATTAGGTACAGATGAAAAAATGAAATCCCTGGGAAAAATCTTAAGTATGACTTACTTGGAGAGCAGAGGACCTGTCCATTTCTTCACAATACTGAATTCATTTAGTGGAAACTGAAAACAACAGCAAGTTTATTTTGCTTGAAAATATGTTCATGCTTAAATACAAACACAAAGTAAGGTTATCATATATGCTGAAGAAAGGAAAACTCGACAATAGTGAAAGGCTAACAGAGCTGGCTTCTTTCGTTGAACTATTTTTCTGTTACCTCCCATGCTCGATTCAGGTGATGCTGCTTCTAGCTCTCTATTTAGACAACAGCACAGTGCACGAACTGTAGGCCTACAACCTTGCCGATAAATATCTTTGAAGGACGCAATCAGTGCTTTACCCTTTTGCAGACCAACAATTTTTGAAGTCCCATTGCACTTTCACATTTTCTAGTCCCACTTACCTACACTAACAGCATTATTAACTACAGACTTCCTGCTTAGAGGGGCAGAGCCCCTCTAATGGTGACTGGTATGGCATTATTGAAGGCGAGTTTACTCATTCCAGCATTACCACTGGGCAACAGCATCATCCTTCTTAGCTTCCGAGTTCTTGTAATAACTCATGAATTGAACTAAACATAACATTTGTTGGTCTTCGTCAACCTTCTGCAACAGTATAATAATATTTACATTGTGTGAACAGAACTTGTGCCACTCATACCTGGAAAAAGTTTACAGGTGGAGGTACCATGTCAGAACACTTTTTTTTTTATTCTAGGGTTTTACGTACTAAAACCACAATCTAACTATGAGGCACACCATAGTGGGGGACTTCAGATTAATTTCGAGCAGCTGGGGTTCTTGTTAACGCGCACCCATGCACAGTACAAGGACGTTTTTACATATCGCCCCCATCGAAATGCAGCCACCGTGGCCAGGATTTGATCCTGCAACCTCGTGCTTAGAAGCGCAATGCCAAAGCCACTAAGCAACCACGGCAGGTAACACTAATTTCCTTATGGCCTTGGTGCACGTCAGTGCACTGTGCTATTAACAAAGTAGACAGGCTTCATTCAAGTAAGTGTTGCAAATAAGTTTTATAGTTTGTGTTTTCCTATGTACTTTTTAACCACTTGTACTATATTGTAACATCAGTTCATACCTGTGCTTATTGAAAAATTCACTTTATCTAATTCTGATGGGAGGCTCTCCCACAGTTTTTATTTTGGACCACCTGAAAATGTATCACCTTGATATATGTATTGATGATTATGAAAGCAATTATGATGAGTGCAATTATGTTATAAGCAGAAAGTGAAGGAAAGTGAAAATAAAGCCCGAAAGTCAAGGCAATGGGTAAATTCAGTGTTTCTCATGGCTCCTGTGGCCTGCTGAAACTATGCATACCACATAGCAATGCAGCAGCCCACATGTCATGTCCTGTGAAAGCTGTCGCTCCAATACATGCACACACTTTGTTGTCAGTAGCTACATGATGTAGAACAACAGCCTTAGTGAAAAGCAAATTTAACGTATGATTAAAAAAAATCTAGCTAAATTACTTGCTGTTAAGCTAAATCTAAATAAGCTATGCCTTAAACTTGCAATTGCTTATGGATATTAATCATTTGCACTTTTTCAGCCACATATATGGAGGTCAATATGGTACTTACTTAACAAGTGCATGGAGCAAAATTAAGGAGTAGACCTATTTAGAGCACTTTTGTGTAGTTTAATAGTGTTATTTGCAACAACGAAGAAAGAAAAAAACTAATGAATTACTCAGCTACAACTGCAGCTGGGCATGCAGTTCAAAATAATCAACACAATAAATGCACTGTTTTTGTCAAGTATACAAAAGCAATATCCCATACTTGCATTGTTAAAGCTAGCAATAAGCAGCGATTTACCAAGCCACTGAAACTAGCTCAGTAAAGAAAAAAATGCCCCCGTACCTTAAGTATTGGATGGTTTATGTCTTCAGGTACAAAAAGAATGGACTTTGAGCACACTTTGAGCCGTCCCTTTTGTCTCCTGCAATAAAGATTTTGGGCAAGACAAAAATGCTGATAAGCAGACAAAAAGAACCTCTCAGTATATTCCTCACCTTCTTTGTGCTTCTGCCTCTTTCACATTATCAGGATAAAGGTACACACCGTAATCCTTGAAGTAAATTTCCCCGGGCTCCAAGAGTAGGAGAGAAAATCTGCCAGAAGATGGGCAGCATTAAGTACACTCATGGGTGCCATCAATAAACATACACGATGATGCAACTTGTAGTCATGCACTCTTCTATAAATTTTGCAGGTGAAAAAAAGCAGGAGAAATGAGACTGAAAGAAGACAATGACATGGGTACCGGCACACAAGTGCACAGCTTACAGCAGGTGCACAATAAATACATTTGAAAAAAACTTCAAGAACCGTGAAAATGTGCAAAAGCAAGACAAAGGCAAGCAAAACATGTAGTAGTCTGCAGTGTTTACCATTAATGTAGGCGACCTCTCTTTTTCAGAACATTATTGGGACCCCATAACTCTAGTCTCCCTTCTTCCAGATAGCAGTAATTGAGAATTTATTGTGCGATTTTCTTGACACACTCTCACAAGCTAACAACTTTTCAATTCAGAAGTTCAGCATGAAGTCAGCAGCTGCTGCACACCATGCTACATAGGCATGTTTACAGGGCAAAACATGCATTTATGATGCAGGTATTCGTACAACTGCCGGTTTGAACAATGTAGGAATGCCAGCCCCACTCAGCTGTCCACACAGTAATCGAAGCGAGGCAAAAATAAACTTGACATGGTAAAAGACCAATCTTTGGTGCTGCACACAATTTTTAAGAATTGCTTGCCGCAGATAGCACAACCATGTCACTTCAGCTGAATCACTGGAAGAGGTGGACTATACGTTCACAACAAATATTGCTTGCAATTAGTTAATTAACAATGATTTGTTAATTAGCTTTATAATTATATGCCTCAGGGACATTGCAACTGGGTATATGAAGGCAGCTATTGGAATCAGCTAGCGCAAGGCAGGCGTAATTGGAGATCGCAGGGAGAGGCCTTCGTCCTGCAGTGGACATAAATATAGGCTGATGATGACGATTACATGAAGGCAGTAAGTGATTGAGGCATGTTCATTTAGTAAAATTCCTGAGACTAGCAGAAGTTTCACAGTAACCGTTTTCAATATATGCCACAAAATACATTGGTCTTGCATATAGTTTTGTTTAGCGCTGCTTAAAGCTTTATTTGTGAAAATAATACACAGAATGTCTATGCATTTCAGCACATCTTGCGAATCTCTGAAGTAGTTGTCGTTTTAGGGTTCCTAGCAAAACTATATGGTTCGTGTACTGGCTGTATTCAATTTTAGAATTGCAGCATGTGCCTAAAGTAACTAAATATACAGTTTATTTATATATTTATATTCAATACTGCTGCTCTCATTCGGGAGCATGGCAGATGGGCAATACAGGTTTGCAAAGTAAATAATTGAAACAATAAAGAAAGAAAAGCAAGCATAATTAGTTACACAATGTGAAAGGAACAAAAACAGTTGACGAATGAAGCTAGGCAGGAATAACAAGAAAACCACAAAGTCAAACCTAAACATATACCAAGGCTTGACAGAAATAATAAATGCATTAGTTACCACAAGTAAATTATCGCGTAAAAGAAGGTGAACGCAAAGCGGGAAGCAATACGAGTATTTAGGTAAAAAGTGGCGTAGTTTCATATAGCGGCAGACGACGTACACACAAAAAGGAAGTGCTAGCACACGTAGCGACGTTGCGACAGCTTAATCTATATCTTCTATGCGTGCAGTGAATGCTGATAGTGATGCAATTTTTGTGATGGCAGGGTGTAGTCTTTCATTCTGCTACGACGGGTGGGAAGAAATAGTACTTATACGCATTATTATTACAGGGGTACTCCGTTAATGTGTACTTGTGTTTATGACGCAATGGTCGAGTTTAAGAAAAATAGATGCATTTTGAAGCAACTATATTAAAGTTATTTTTCAGTAGTTGAAACAAGAATTTCAAGCGTGCATGTTTTGCTCTCGTGGGCATCGTTTTTAGCGCCAATTGAACCGGAAGGTTAGTGGGTGAATCTGTGCACCTAAATTTGTTGCATATAAACCTGATTGCCTTTCTTTGTATTGCTTCTAATTTTGTTATGTTAGTCTTCGAATGTGAAAACCAGACTGTGTTAGTGTATTTGAGAACTGGCGGTATGAATGTTGTGTAGGCTGGCAGCGTGCAGGCATGGTTGAAAGAGCAAGGCTTCTTTTCAGGAAAAATAATTTGCATAACGCACCTTCAGTGACATTAGAAATATGGTTGTCTCTCCGAGATCAGCAGTTAATGTAACCCCTAAATATTTACGGTCTACAACTTTACCTAGTGGTACGTCGTTATAGTTGTACATGAAGTTACACGGTTCAATTTTTCTTGTTACTGTCATGGTTACAGATATTTTTGTATTATTTGACATCTGCCAATCAGAGCACCAGAGAGCTAAGGTGTTCAGGGAGGTATTAAAAAAGTTAAATTACGAAGTTTTACATGCCAAAACCACGATTTGATTATGACGCACGTCATAGTGGGGACTCCGGAATAATATCGACCACCTGGGGTTCTTTCACATGCACCTAAATCTAAGTACACAGGTGTTTTCGAATAGCACAGCATGATAAGTATAGTTAGTGATTTCCCGATACATCACAGCTTTGACACTGCACTGTCCGCAGGGTTGTTGTGCGAGTGGGTGATGGTGAAGACTATGAAATTGGAAATCAGTGATGAACAACTTCTCAGAAATGGGCAATGGCTAGTTTAGTACAGCAAAGTTCAATTTCAACTACAGGAGGGATGACCAACAGCTACCACAGATGTACTAGACTTTTCGAAGGACCTGGCGAATGTTACTTGTGTAGAGAGGCACTCTAGTGTAATTAATTAGAGCGTAGAGCACTGCAACGAGAGGTTACACAGCGCAGGCAACACAGGCACACGGCTTCGACCAACTCGTCGTCGTCGTCTTTCTTGAAGCAGTGCATACTGCTCGTTCTTCTTCAGTACAATTATCTCCCCGGAGAAAAGGAGCCGTCCCGGCGACCTACGGGCAGGAGAGCACAGGGGGGTCGAAATAAGGCTTTAGCCGCTGAACGTGCACGATTTCGCGCCCTCGGCGGCGCTTATCCGAAGGTGGCTCAAGGGGTTCTATCATGTAGTTCACAGGAGACGTTTGACTGACCACACGGTAGGGACCCTGGTACTTGGAAACGAGTTTCGCTGAAAGTCCAGGGCTGGTGGCGGGAACCCAAAGCCAGACTAGTGAGTCAGGAGCATAGGGTGCAGGAGAGGCGGAAGTATCCCAACGGTGCTTCTGTCGCTGCTGGTCTTCCGTAGTAAATGTGCGGGCGAGCTGTCGGCACTCTTCCGCGTGTGCAGCAGCTTCGGACAGGGCAGTAGACTCCGTTGTGTCAGGGCGATACGGGAGGATGGTATCCATTGTGCAGGAAGGCTCGCGTCCGTAAAGAAGAAAGAACGGGGAAAATCCCGTAGTGGTCTGTGTGGCGGTGTTGTAAGCATAGGTCACGAAGGGTAGAACGCGGTCCCAATTGGTCTGGTCAGATGCGACGTACATGGATAACATGTCGCCAAGAGTGCGGTTAAAGCGCTCAGTCATCCCATTAGTCTGCGGGTGGTATGCAGTAGTGGTGCGGTGAATTACGTGGCATTCCTTGAGTAGGGCTTCTATAACCTCAGAGAGAAACACACGGCCTCTGTCGCTGAGCAATTCTCTGGGGGCTCCATGGCGAAGTATGATGTTACGCAGAAGGAACCATGCAACATCACGCGCAGATGCGCTGGGCAGAGGCGAAGTTTCCGCGTAACGCGTGAGATGGTCTATTGCCACAATCACCCAGCGGTTGCCGTCTGAAGTACTCGGCAGGGGCCCGTAAAGATCAACTCCGACGCGGTCAAAGGCGCGTCCTGGGCAAGGCAAGGGTTGCAATGGGGCAGCTGAGGAACAAGGGGTATTCTTGCGGCGTTGGCAAGCGAGGCAGGAGCGCACATATCGGCGGACGAATCGGTACATTCCGCGCCAGTAATAACGGAGTCGCAGGCGCGCGTACGTTTTTAGTACTCCTGCATGCGCGCATTGCGGGTCATCGTGAAACGCTGCACATATGTCCGAACGTAGATGCCGTGGGACCACGAGTAACCATTTGCGGCCGTCCGAGAGGTAGTTACGGCGGTAAAGGAGTCCGTCACGAACAGCGAAGTGGTGTGCTTGGCGACGCAGTGTACGGTCAGAAGAAGGCGCTGATGGGTTGGACAGAAAAGCCAGCATAGAGACAATCCATCGATCCTTCTGCTGCTCCGAAAGCATGTCCGTGGCGGTGAGGGAGGACTCGCATATCGGTACCTTCGAATAATTGGGCTGGCCTGGCATAGGGGAGCGGGACAGGGCATCCGCGTCCGTATGTTTACGGCCAGAGCGGTACAGCACTCGAATGTCGTACTCTTGGAGGCGGAGCGCCCATCGAGCGAGTCGACCTGAAGGGTCTTTTAAGGACGACAGCCAGCAGAGGGCATGATGGTCAGTTATTACGTCGAATGGGCGGCCGTAGAGGTAAGGGCGGAATTTAGTTATGGCCCAAATGATAGCCAAGCATTCTTTTTCTGTAACGGAATAGTTGGCTTCCGCTTTCGTCAGAGCGCGGCTGGCGTAAGCAACGACGTATTCATCGAAGCCAGTCTTTCGTTGCGCAAGAACAGCGCCAATGCCGACACCACTAGCATCCGTGTGAATTTCTGTCGGTGCGCTGGGGTCGAAATGACGGAGAATCGGGGGTGAGGTTAGAAGACGACGCAGCGTCGTGAATGCGGCATCGCAAAGTGGCGACCAGGCCGAGAGGTCGTGGTTACCCGCGAGAAGCTGCGTCAAAGGCGCTATTATGGTGGCGAAGTTGCGGATGAAACGGCGAAAGTATGAGCACAATCCGATGAAGCTGCGGAGTTCTTTGGTGGTCTTTGGTCGTGCGAATTCGGCGACTGCTTGGAGTTTGGTAGGATCTGGAAGCACACCATCTTTCGAAACAACGTGGCCAAGGATGACTAGCTGTCGGGCGGCGAAGCGGCACTTCTTGATGTTGAGCTGGAGTCCAGCATCGGCGAGGCAAGTGAGAACGCGTTCGAGTCGGAGCAGGTGAGAAGAAAAGTCCGGGGAAAAGATGACAATGTCATCGAGGTAACAAAGGCATGTCTGCCATTTGAGGCCGCGGAGGATGTTATCCATCATTCTTTCAAATGTGGCAGGCGCATTGCACAGGCCAAAGGGCATCACGGTAAATTCATATAAGCCGTCAGGCGTAACGAATGCCGTTTTCGGGCGATCTGACTCAGCCACCGGGACTTGCCAGTAACCAGATCGTAAGTCTAAGGACGAAAAGAATTCAGCGCCTTGGAGGCAGTCTAGTGCGTCGTCGATACGGGGGAGAGGATAGACATCTTTCCGGGTTATCTTGTTCAGGCGTCGATAGTCCACACAAAAACGAATTGTCCCATCTTTCTTTTTCACCAGCACTACTGGAGAGGCCCAAGGACTGTGGGAAGGCTGTATCACGCCGCGTTGAAGCATGTCGCCTACGTGCTCGTCGATGACACGGCGCTCCGTCGCGGACACACGGTATGGACGCTGTCGTAGTGGGACATGGCTACCGGTGTCGATGTGATGAACGACTGTAGCTGTACGCCCTAAACATTGTTGTTGGTGGTCAAAGAAGTGCGAAATCGGGTAAGGAGGTCGACGATCTGCGCGCGCTGACTCGGAGTGAGCTGCGTATCAATACACCGAGCAAACGTTCTGTCACACGCTGGCTCAGACGTAGAGACAGGAAGAGCCATGGCGTCAACCTGAAGAGGAGTCGAGTCATCAGGCACATCGTAGAGAAAGTTCGGCTCGAATTCGTCAGCAGACCCGAGGCACTCGCCATGTCGTAGGCTTGATGGACACGAAAACGGATTCGTAACGTAAAGTGCGCTGGAGCTCTGGCGAATGGGAAGGATGGCGAAGGGAAGCAAGAAGGGATGACGGCGTGCAGCAAGTTTCGATGGCGTGAAGAGAACTGTAGAATCGTAGAAAGCAGCACAGGAAACGGGCACAAGGGCGGAAGAGAAAGCAGGGATATCGGTGTCGGCGGCGACGAACACTCTAGCAGAAGAAAGAGGCAAATCTTCAGAAAGACTTCCGCAAAATGGAGTAAGCGCAAGTTCTGCACGGGCACAATCAATAACTGCGCGATTAGAAGAGAGGAAGTCCCATCCTAGAATGATGGCATGAGAGCAGCGGGGAAGAACAACAAACTCAATGTGATATAAACTGTCTTGTATGGCGACACGGACGGTGCAAGTTCCTACAGGCTCAATTGGCTCAGCGCTTGCTGTACGTAGCGAAATAGCGGAAAACGGCGTCGCGACCTTTCGGAGCGTACGGCGAAGCTGGTCGGCAATCACTGACACCGCGGCACCGGTGTCGACAAGCGCGTGAACAGCGATACCTTCCGCATAAACTTCAATGACGTTCGCAGGGGATAAGCGAGGGCTTGAGCAGTTCGATGAGATCGCAGTTCTTGCCTCCGGAACTGCGCCTTTTAGTTTTCCTCCACAGCGGGGGGGCGGCGGACAAGGGGGGACAGGGAACGTCGACGGGGAGAGGGAGACCGACGAGTGGTGAAACTTCGAGGAGCAGGAGACGAGGAAGCGAAGTGCGGAACAGGTGGAACATAGCGGGGCTGAGAGTCAGGTGTATTCCCTTGGGGTCTCGCAGTATCGGGAGGGTACCAACCCCGCCGGCGGCAAAATCGTGCCACGTGGCCAGCAAAGCCACACGCGTAGCAGATCGGCCGATTGTCCTGGGTACGCCACGGATTGTGAACAGGGGGCCCAGGCTGGGGTGCACAATGTTGAGCCGGACGTAGGGGCTGCGGAGGCGCGCAGAAGTCGCTTCTGGGCACGTAGTTTGCAGCTGCAGAAGGCGACGCGTAGAAGCCGCTTGCGGGCGTGTAGTGTGAAACTGCAGGCGGAGGTCTTGGACTGGCAACGACGGCAGCGTACGTGAGTGGAACCGGCGCTGGAGGGGGCTGATGAGCGAGAGGTAGTGCGTCGCTCACTTGGTCGTGTATGACCCGACGTAGTTCCGGAGACAAGGAGGACTCAGACGACCGGGGTAGCAGGCAAAAGGGACAGTTGACGCGCCACTTCCTCTCGAACAAATTGTTTGACTTGGTCGAGGAACGCGGAGTGGGCGGGAGCAGCATTGAAACTGTCGGTGAGGGCCGAAATCGTGTCGTCCGGCGCGGCAGCTCGGCGCGTAGTGAGGCGTTGTTTGCGGAGCTCGTCGTAGCTCTGGCACAGGGTGATCACCTCGTCAACCGTTCGAGGATTTTTCGCCAAGAGCATCTGGAAGGCATCATCGTCGATGCCTTTCAGGACATTCTTTATCTTGTCACTTTCTGGCATAGTGGGGTTGATGCGCCGACAAAGGTCAACGACATCTTCAATGTAGCTGGTGAAGTTTTCACCCTTTTGCTGAGCGCGACCACGCAAGCGTTGTTCCGCACGAAGCTTTCGCACAGCAGGGCGACCGAAGACCTCTTTGAAATAATTAGTAAAAGCAGTCCAGGTGGTAAGGTCGGATTCATGATTCCGGAACCAGAGATGAGCGACTCCAGAAAGATAGAAGTTGACGTTAGTCAGCTTATCCTTGTCGTCCCATTTGTTGTGCGCACTTACGCGGGCGTATGAGGAGAGCCAATCCTCGACGTCATGATCGTCGGCGCCACTGAAGACAGGAGGATCGCAGTGGCGTAGGGCACCGGAGCAGACAACAGGCGAAGCCTGGGGAGGATCGGGCTGTTCGGCGTCCTCAGGCATGGCAGAGACGGGAGGGAGCGTCCGGCTGCGGAGTTCCAGGTCGGTAAAGTGCCCAGCACTTCCACCAAATGTAGAGAGGCACTCTAGTGTAATTAATTAGAGCGTAGAGCACTGCAACGAGAGGTTACACAGCGCAGGCAACACAGGCACACGGCTTCGACCAACTCGTCGTCGTCGTCTTTCTTGAAGCAGTGCATACTGCTCGTTCTTCTTCAGTACACTTGCAAGTTTTCATAGCACTGCCTACTTATGGGAAAAGAACAAATAAACATCTCATAATGTGGTGTGTGTGTGTGTGTGTGTGTGTGTGTATATACATACAGTCATAAGTGAAAAGAAAAAGGAAATTAAATTCTGGGGTTTTACATGCCAAAACCGCAATATGATTATGAGGCACACCGTAGTGGGGGGGTCTGGATTACTTTTGACCACCTGGGGTTCTTTAATGTGCACCCAATGCACAGTAAATGGATATTTTTGCATTTTGCCCCCATCGAAATGCAGCCGCTGTGGCCATGATTTGGTCCCACGCCCTCTGGCTTAGCAGCGCAATGCCAAAGCCACTACGCCACCCCAGAAAGGTATGTGATAAGAACAAAGCAAGGAACTACACAGAATGTTGGAGCCATATACAAACTCCTGTTATCAAGCTGATGTTACAAAATAGGTAGGCATATGAACAAGAACCTGTACAATCTGCCTAAGCAATAGCCTGTGTTTCTATGTGCTTTGTTTTTGTGGCTGCACTACAGAAAGTAAAATGGGAAAAATAAATAAAATAAATAAAATACACCTGCAATGCAAATGCTTAGACAATCATGGAAGCTCCCACTACAAAAAAAAAAAATGGGTAACTACTGCAAGGGGACAATTACTGTCTTGGCAGGTAGCAATCGCTTCTGACTAGTTTTCTAGTTATATCTGCATTTTACCCAAGGTATGTTCATGCCATGCCATCAAGAAGCTGTCCGTTGTTAGTGTGCACTTTTTATCATCAGGATTCTCTCTGACCTGTCGTAGCCCCTGTTTTTCCCTCCTCAGCTGGCATGTCAAACACGTTAATGCTTTTATAGTCAAATTTAGCAAATAATCTAACCCTTACTGCTTAGAAAGAATTAATAAAATTCTACCACGAAACGGGCTTTATACACTCTGCTACAGCATGTTATTGCAATAAAGTGCGCATTCGATTGGCCATTCGAACGTTCGCTCCAGGGAATCTTCAATGACGCTATGTGCAAGGAATGTGCACGCTTGCGCAGTGCACTGCCGGGTCAAAACATATTTCAACATCTTAGGATAAATCTGGAATAGCCTATAACAGGAACAGAACTGCATACACGTGAATGTGTAATGAAACAAATCGGTTTCACACGGTTTCGCAACCTCCAGAAATAATGGTGTTATCTTATTGTCAACAGGATCCAGTGACACGCCTATCCATTTTGAAACACCGTTAACGCCTCTCTTTGCAGATTTAACAAAATAAAAACAGGAATCACGAAATTTCCAAAGCACTACTTAACTTAAATTGGGCATGGAACATACCATGACACCGGACAATAATGAAGCTTGAAAATCGGTCTAGATTGATAATTAAAACAGGACGATGGGCAATATATTGAATCATTCAACTCGCAAGCCAGCCCTCTTGCAAGTTTACACGCAGCCAATATGAGAGTGAATAGGGGATTACTTCAAGCGCGCAGCAGAATATATACTACTAAACGAAACACCTACCTCTCCGAGTTCGGAGGTTCGATGAAAGCCATCACAACAAACTATAAACACTGTCAGGCTTGCTGCATGTCACACGTGTTTTCAAAAGACACCATACGCCATCTCAACAACCATACAAGAGAAACAACTTCAAAACGCGCATAGCAATACATGAGCGCCCAACCGGCCTAGAACCTTTCAGCTGCACTACCGCGCCGCTACAACTTCGCCTTGCTCGAAACTCCTGTTGCACCCACCGGCTTCCACCGCCTGAAACTGCCGAGACCGCTAAAACCGCGGCAAGATCCGCATTTCATCTAAAGAAAGTAGTGTGACCCGAGCCACTGATGGTGAGCGATGTTAATATTCAGTAGTTATGAATATGTGACAACAACGAAATTCTTACAAATGAATAATAATCCGAGAAACTTTTAAAAGTGTACGAATATTGTGATTCTTCTCATTCGCACTAGGTGGCTTCTGCAGGCGCGCCAACGGCGCCACTATTTGAATTCAGTTAGAGTCACGTTGGTCGGACGGACGGAAATAACTTTAATGATAAAAGCACCTGGCGAGATTGCCGGCCGGAGCTCAGGCCACCAGGGCATTATGTGCGGGGAGGCATAGCTTTTCCGCTGCTGCCCGGGCCCGCTGGATTGCCCATAGTTGGTCGTTGGTTCAGTTTACCGTGGTTCAGTTCTCGAGCAGGCAAATCCAAGCTAGAGGCTAGGCAGCAGCTACAGAAGCTCGTTTACAAATATGAAGGAACGACCGATGAGCTCATCACCGAGGTCAGGGATAGATATCTCAGCTGTGTGGGGTCTGGGTCCCTGCCCGAGTATTCGGGTTTAGAGAACCCCGATCTTGACAGCCCGATCACGGTAGCTAGGTGAGGCCAGGGCCGAGATAAACCGTCTGAGGACGAAGACGGCTGCAGGGCCGGATAGGATAAATAATAAGATGCTCAGAAACCTGGACGATGTGTCGGTCAGAAATCTGACAGCGTACATACAGGACTGTTGGGACAGCGGGCAGCTTCCGCCGGCGTGGAAGGATGCCAACCTCTTCTTCATTCCAAAGCCTGGAAAGAAACCTAGTTTTGAACATCTAAGGCCCATTTCACTTACTTAGTGCGTGGGCAAATTAATGGAACATGTTATTCAGAGTAGGCTGAATAGGTTTCTGGAAGATCAGGGACTGTACCCGACACCATGATTGGTTTTAGGTCTCATCTATCGGCATGCGACGTCATGCTCCAGCTCAAAGAACAGGTGATAGACAACAAAACAGTAGACACCAGGGTAGTCGTAGGATTAGATGTTTCTAAAGCATTCGATAATGTGAAGCATTCGGCCATATTGGAGAGTCTCGGAGCTCTCAATGTGGGCACGAAGACTTACAATTACGTAAAGGATTTTCTTACGAATAGAACGCCAACGATCAGCTTGGGAGGGCAGTCATTGGAAGGTATTAAACTGGGAAGCAAGGGTACGCCGCAGGGATCAGTTCTGTCGCCCACCTTGTTTAACGTCGCGATGATGGGTCTCCCCGGGAAGCTGGCAGGCATAGAAGGACTGAACCATACGCTCTACGCGGACGATCTGACGCTATGGATGAGCAGAGGCAGTGACGGGCACATCGAAGAGACGCTGCAGAGGGCAATCAAATCTATCGAGGAATATCTGGAGCCGATTGGCCTCAGGTGCTCGGCGGAGAAGTCGGAGATCCTTTTCCTAACATCACAGACGCGGCGACGGCGAAGGGGACAGGACCCGGGGCACGGCATCGAGCTGAGGGTAAACGGTAACATTATTCGCACAGTCGACAGTATCAGGGTCTTCGGTTTGCGGATTCAAGCGAACGTCAAAAACGCCAAGACGATCCAACGACTGGAAGCGAGTACCAGCCAGACGTGCCGATTACTCAAGCGAATAGCAAACAAACACGCGGGTATGAAGGAAGCGAACCTCCTAAGGTTAGTACAATCTTTCGTAATTAGCAGGGTCGTATATGTAGCCCCCTACCTGAAATTCACCAAAGCAGAGAAAGACAAGGCCGAGATCATTATTAGGAAGGGGATCAAGACGGCTCTCGGTCTTCCCCCGAACACATCAACGAACAAAATCTTAAGTTTAGGGGTGTCCAACACCTTAGACGAGCTCATTGAAGCGGCGACAGTATCGCAATATCAGAGACTGCTGCGCACTCAGACTGGTAGAAGGATCCTGGAGCGGCTGGGGTTCGAGCCCCAGGCATGTTCCAAGCAGACAGGCAAAGTCCCACCGCGAGTCAGGGACAAGCTGAGAATACTCCCGTTGCCCAAGAATATGCACCCGGTGCATCACGAGGGCACGCGAAGGGACAGATCTGAGGCGCTGCAGAAAAGGCTGGAAGGCAGGCAGGATGTGATATACACGGACGCGGCCGAATACAAGCAAGGCAAAGTATACGCAGCCGTAATTACACGCGAAAACGGAGGCCCTGCCTCGTGCTGCAGCATCAGACATTTAGGAGCAACGGAGGCGGAAGAAGTCGCCATTGCGCTGGCTTTGACTCAAATGAATGTGAGAGTTATTGTTAGTGATTCAAAATCTGCAATCAGAAACTTTGATGCGGGCAGGATCTCCGCCGCAGCTGTACACATATTAGCCGTCGGACAGCCCCCGGCGGAGCAGGTTTCGCTAATCTGGACACCGGCTCATCAGGGTTTGCGAGGGAACGAGAAGGCGCACGCGCTGGCCCGAGGTCTCACTTTCCGGGATTCCAGCGCTGTCTCGACAACACCCCCAAGCGAGGAACCCCTACAGACCGCTGACGAACTGAACACTTTTCAAGAAATGCTTAATCATTATAAGCTGGGGCGTAAGACTTACCCGAGAGCGGATAAGAACCTTACCAAAAGCGAGGAAGTTATGTGGAGGAAACTGCAAACAGGGGTATTTCCGAACCCACAACTGTTGAGAAATGGCATCCCTCGGTGTATAGCCCTCGGTGTAGGCATTGTAATGGTATAGCGGACTTAGTCCACATGGTTTGGACCTGTCCTAACTTTGATGAGCCAGATAGAAGCAGAGAATCCTGGGAGTCCTTGCTACTCAACGAAGCAGAAAATGCTCAACGTCAAGTCATCGGTCTCGCCCTGACCGCCGCCGCGTCCCAAGGGATCCCGGTCGACGGTTAGGGAGGATGAGTGTGGGTTTAGGCTGAAACATGTATACCCCGTCATCTATTTGACGGGTGCAAATAAAGTCTCTTCTCTCTCTCTCTCGAGCAGTTGTTGGTATTTTCACTTAATTGTTAAATGCCCCTAAACGCTACGAAAACCTTTACGCGATAAAGTTTTTTTTTTTCGAGTGAAGTACAACTTGTGCAATTAACCAAGACAAAGATGATACTGGACAGGACAGGCGCCCCAAGAATCTACGCAGCTATTGCAAGGTTTGCGCAAAGAAGCCAATCAACATCAATTCAATCACGATAGGGCTCGATCGCCATCGAATGTGCCCCGTGTGACACTGGCATTGGGCGAGGCAATTCTTAATCTCCAATTTTTCGATTAATGATTTTAATTCGCGATTAAACGCGGTTAATGTAGCATGGGCAAAAGCAGGAAAGCATGCATTTCTCCGATGCACTGCATATGACGGTCACAACCCTCCTTCGACTAAGATTCTTCGCACAGCACACTGTTTCATGAGCCACCTGAGCGTGGAGCTACCTGCTCGTGAATTAGTGGAGGTTCACCTTGATTTCTTTAGGTTACCAGTTAATTTTCATTCATTTAGTTGTGCATTATGAGCGTACCAAAGACGCATGGAGTTTGTCCACGTTTCTAGGTAAGTAGGTGTGAAACCATAAAATATATTGTAGTGCCTGAGGTTGTCGATGAAGCGAGGCAACTTATGTTCTGTGTTGCAGCTAGACTTATTTGCTTTGAATTCACATATATTTAGCCCTTTACCTCCAGAGTTATTTTATTGCGATAGCAATTATATGGACACTTCAAGCGGATTTCTGCCGTCGTCGTCGCCGTCACCGTGAGGTTCCGCATAAAGTCCGAGGGCGATAAAATCGTCGCCGCCCGCCGTACGTGCAAGTGAAGGCGCGCGTTATCACGGAGAGCAAACACGGCTTCCGTCGTGCGAAAGGCCGTGGGGGTATGGGAGGGAGGGAGGGGGGGCGACGCTGTGCTGCGGCACCAAATGCGTATCTTGCAACCGGGCGCAAGGGGAACTGGCGACTCAGTCTCGCACGCGAAAGAAGGAAAGCGGAAAGGCAGCGCGGGAGGGAGGGGGGGGGCAGCTTCTACTCTGCCAACAACCGCGCTTGTACTTTGCCTGGCTGCGGCGGTCGCCCGCACCGTATCTTGAAAGCGATCTCCACACGGCTCTGACCTTCGTATGCACTGTGCATTCGCCGCTCAGTTTCCGTTGAAGCGATAGACCACACGAACCTTCGCTCGCTGCGGCGGCTGCGCTTGCTGCCAGCGTTTTGACAGTGGTTGTCTGCGGTCATCGAGTGTGATCTATTCACGTTTGCTTGTGCGTGCTGACATCATGATTGCTAATTCATTTAGTAAGCGAATGTGTCCAAGTTTATGCAGCCGATAAAACTACTATCCCTTCTCCGAATAGCTCTCTACTAATTTGCTATCGCAATTGATGCTTCGCCTTTCGGGCGAAACTGCGACATTTTTTAAAAGACTTTTCCAAAATGGGAACTTTCTCTAAGTGCTTGCTTGAATCGGCACATTAAATAAATGCCCGAAATACACTCAGAATAATATATTTATTTCCAGAACATCCATATTTTTATTTTTGCTTTAATTCTAGAGAAAGTTGGCTTCACTACACTGCTTGAAGTTGGCTTAAAGTAAAGAACAAGTGGACGTCCCAACCATAACTTCTGTGGCCTGTGAGAGTTGTGACGAAAGCGACTGTCACGTCGAATCACATTTAGTCAAGTAATAATCGAGTAAGGTGCGCTCTGTTTGCATGTGGGCGCGACACTATGCTTGGTAATTTATTTAGTAATCGAATGTTTACTGGAATTTACACAGCTGATAAAAATTCTAACCTTACTTCTTATAGCTGTTTAGTAATTTGCTACCGCAATCAATGCTTCGCCTTTCAGGCAATTTTTTTCCTACGTGCTTTTCGTGTCCTTTTTGCCTCCTCTACTACCGCAATTCTTTGATCACTTGCTTTACTTTATACACGGAGTGATCATTCTCAAGTTTTATGGAATCTCTAAAAATCGCTTGTGGCAAATCGCATAATTCTTGTCCTAGAGCTAGATTATTCGAAGAGGCGGGCATTACTAGCACGAGAAATCGAAACACACATTCAACTAATAAACTAAAATTCACTAATTAACTCCATAATTAATTACTTTACGGCCCATATTGCAATTTACGAATTGTAGCCGTTGAGCTTGCAGGACGTATCCAATTGAAATTCATTTCCAGGATGACACCAGTTTCGAGACATTATTTCCCAATGTGTGGGACGAAATACATGGGTGATCCAGTTACTTTTGTGCTTCAATGCATAAAGGAGCGTTTTGTTATAAGAGAAAGCGGAACACTGAATTTATACGGCGAGTTTGATGGCGCATATCTCCAAACTCGTGTCATTCTGGAAATTAATTCCAAACGGATACGCCTTACAAACTCACCGGCTACAATTCCTAAATTGCAATATGTGCCATAAAGTAAATAATTCAGAAGATAATTAGGTAATTTTTGTTCATTAGTTGAATAGGTGTTTCAAATTCTCGGGCAAGTATTGTCCGCCTCTCTGAATAATCCAGCTCAAGGACTAGATTTATGTTATCTCCAACTATGGGCTGTCCAGAGGGCCCACGATGCGGCGGTCGGGCATGGTCTGACTGTCCCAACGTGGGAGCGGCCCGCTGCGCGCTGAGTCGCGTACCTCAGGACGTTCATTAAAGTTTTACATCCATCCATCCATCCATCTGCAGCAGGCTGTTTTCCAAAGTTCCGTAAAACTTAAAAAATGATCAGGCCTGTATTATCTGATAGCCGTCGCCGTATCATAATTGGTAGTGCAACGCTCGCATGATGCGCAGGTTGTAGGTTAGGATCTCACCAGCGGCATGTTATATTTTCGTCCACATTTACTTCCTTTTCTTCCTTCCTAAATTTCTAGATTTAAATTTCAACCACAGCAGCTGATGTAATCTGTGCTTTCCTTGGCTTCATTGTCGGTTTTTTATGGTCGTGATTAACAAGAACCGAGCCCCTCGGTTTCCCTTCTTCTCGGGCATATACAGGTTGTCCCAGCTAAAAATTACCAATGTTTTAAATACAACGGAGTGTGCTAGGAGGCTCAAACCAACACAGTGTTGTTGAGGATCGCGTGTCCTAGTCGGCGGTATATTTTTCGTTTTGCAAAGTCAATTATTTAGTATAAACTAATTGCCTAACTTTTGTTGCGATAGCAATTATATGGGCACTTCAAGCGGATTTCTGTCGTCGCCGTGAGGTTCCGTATAAAGTCCAAGGGCGATAAAATCGTCGCCGCGCGCCGTATGTGCGAGTGAGGGGACGCGCGCTTTCACGGAGAGCGAACGGACGGCGGAGAGCAAACGCGACTTCCGTCGTGCGAAAGGCCGTGGGGGTATGGCAGAGAGGGAGGGAGGGGGGGGGGCGACACCGTGTTGAGGCACCAAATGCGTATCTTGCAACCGGGCGCAAGGGGAACTGGCGACGCAATCTCCCACGCGAAAGGAGGAAAACGGGAAGGCAGTGCTGGAATCGGGAGGGAAGGGGGGGGGGAGGGGGTGGGGGGCTTCTACTCTGCCAACAAATGCGTTCTTGTACTTTGCGCCGCTACGGGCTGCCGGTGTTGTCGCGCGCACCGTATCTTGCAAGCGATCTCCACACGGCTCTGACCTTTGTATGCGCCGTGCATTCGCCGCTCAGTTTCCGTTGAAGCGATAGACCGCACGAACCTTCGCACGCTGCGGCGGCGGCGCTTGCTGCCAGCGTTTTGACAGTGGTTGTCTGAGGTCATCGAGTGTGATCTATTCACGTTTGCTTGTGCGCGCTGACACCACGCTTGTTAATTCAGTTAGTAAGCGAATGTGTCCAAGTTTATGCAGCCGATAAAATTATTATCCCTACTGCTCCGAATAGCTCTCTACTAATTTGCTATCGCAATTGATGCTTCGCCTTTCGGGCGAAACTGCGATATTTAAAAAAAAATATTGGCTTCACCAAGAAAGTGCCAATACGAAAGTTGTAGATCACATTTAAAAATGGCCGACTGAAGTGTTTGCACCTATAAGCACCATTGATGGAGCTTCTTGTAATTGCCTTTAAAGAAAGCTCGCGGAATACAAAAACAAGCGCGTCATAGCACCATTATTTCAGCGCTCCCAGACGACCAATCAAGAAACTAAATCCGCATATATCTACAACAGTTCCTGGACGGGCTTGGCGTTTTCGGTGGCCCCAAGGTACGCGCCAGCAACTCTCGCTAGTAAGATAGAATCGCGATCGAATAGAAGAACATGACAATTGCATTTTCCTCCCGATTAAAAGTTCGGCCCTCAACATTTACTCAAGCCCTAACTTCTTTATTTTTAATTTTTTTCTTGCCTTGTGTGTTCGGGCTTCATTCCACAAGTGGAGCGAATGATGTCACCTCGAAGCGCGACACACCTTCATCACCGCCGCTCACTCTGTGCGCCCGATCGCGACAGGGCACGCGAGTGAGTCTAGAAAAAAGCAGCAAACAATGTCCTTTACTGGTCGGTTGTCTGGGGGCGCTGAAATAGTGGCGCTATCACGCGCTTGTTTTTGTATTTCGCGCGCTTTCTTTAAAGGCATTTACAAGAAGCTCCATCAATGGTACTTAGTTGCAAACACTTCAGTCGGCCATATTTAAATGTGATCTACAACTTTCGTATTGACACTTTCTTGGTGAAGGCAATATTTAAAAAGTTAGGCAATTCGTTTATACTAATTAATTGACTTTGCAAAACGAAAAAAAAATACCGCAGACTAGGACACGCGATCCTCGACATCACTGAGTTGGTTTGAGCCTCCTAGCACACTCCGTCGTTTTTAAAACATTTGCTACTTTTAGCTGGGACACCCTGTATATAAATAATCATGACCATATAAAGCCAACAGAAAATGAAGCCAAGGAAAGCATCGGGGAAATTAGCTGTGGCTGAAATTGAAATGTAGAAGAAAAGAAATGAAAGTGAACGAAAACTGAACCCCTGACGAAGGTCGGTCCACCGACCGAAACTGTTGGGCAATAAAGCAAAGATTACCGCGAAGTTGTGGAATTCATTTTCACTCATTTATTGTCTGACCCGTTGAAGGACCCTACTATATATACAGGGTGTCCCTACTATCATGCACCAAAATTTAAAAAGATGCAAATGTCACGTAGCTGGACAGAACCAAGGTAATGTTGTTTGCCGTCGCTTGAAGATACTGAGATTCTTTTTATTGCGATAACAATTATATGCACACTCAAAAGCAGATTTCTGCCGTCGGCGTCGCCGTCGTCGTCGCCGTCGCCGTGAGGTTCCGTATGACGTCAATGGAGATGAAATCGTCGCTGCGCGCCGAACGCTGTATGTGCGAGTGAAAGGGCGCGAGGGGCGCGTCTTTCACGGGGAGTGAACGCACGGCGGAGAACAAACGCGCGTTCTGCGCCGTGCTCGCTTAAGGGCTGCAGAAGTAGGCGTCTCTTTCCTCCTTTACAATCGCCATATATGTAGAGCAAACGCGCCTTCTTCCGACGCGCGAGAGGCCGTGGGGGAGGGGGGGAGGGGGAGGGAAGGGAGGCGACGTTTAGCTGCGGCACCAAGTGCCTATTTATATCAGAGGCTCCGGCAACAGTCACCAACGCCGCACGCATTTTGAGCGAACGCGGGCAAAACGCCGACGGCGTCGACAATAGTTCTGCGTGTTGCCGGTGCTGCTGCATGTCCAAGTTTATACAGCTGATAAAGCTAATATCATTACTCCGTATAGCTCTCTACAAATTTGCTATCGCAATTGATGCTTCGCCTTTCAGGTGAAACTGCGACTTTTTTTTTGCATTCCGCCTAATGACATAATTAGTCTTAATTAATAAACTGCTCAAATATTATAAATAGATGAAAAGTGTCTATGAAGAAATTGTAGAGCAACATGAAAAAAATCCCGATACAGCTTTCTGTTCAATGCGTGCTACATAAAATTGTCTTTCCCTGCCTGGGCCGGTATTTTGTAGCGATGCCTTTCCGGTGCTAATGCCTTTTCGCGCTTATCGCGCTTTGTCAGAGGTGAGGGCTACGGTCCACTCGCGTTATCAACAGGATCAGCCGGCCGTGAGCGGTGGATGATAAGACTAGTATAGAATAAGTCATAAGGCATCGCTGCAAAATAGCGGCCCTGGAAAAAGCCCGAGAATAAACGTAAAGTGCCTCGAGCGGCCTGTCGCGCGGCAATTTTGCATGTAATCGCGGGCTTCTGTCACGTTCGGAGAAACACTTTTATGTAGGACGCACTGAGCAACAGAAATCTGTATCGGGAGTACCGGTGTGCTTCCCAGAAATGCGGGCGGTGCTCTTCCAGCTCCTCGTCTTCCTGTGCTTGCGGTTTCAAATTGTACGCGCCCATCTTATTTTCTGGTGAGTAAAGCGAGAGTTTGATCTGCGTGCTCATAACAGTATGTCTCGCCAATTTTCGCTCGCCGTGAGGCAGCTAGCTTCTGGCTCCAACATACCGCGTCCTCCAAGCCAAGACGCACACTGCCACGCACACTACCGAACTCACGGTCACAAAGAGGTTGCTCATAGAGAGCCGTGCACTCCTTGTAGTGAGCATCTTGCAACCGTAGCCACCAAAGCAAACCAGCAATGTTTGATCCCTAATTTGTCCTCCATGTTTCTGCCTTCCACTCTGTCGTCGAGGTGCCTCTCAAATTTGCCGAAATAAAAAGGTCTCCTCAGCGCCAGCTATATTTACGTCCTTTCAGATCCCTGTGATGAAGTTGTTGATATCCAAGGTATATACTGAACGGAAAAGCGTAAATTTCCAATACAAATTTTGGCGCGATAACGAAGTGACGCTAACTGATTTTACGCTTAAATATCCTGAATACTTCTTCAAATATAGCGATTGTATTGTCCTTGAACATGATAAGTCAATTATTTCTTTAATGGGCTCCATATCGAGATGATGCTGATGGATCAAGTGTTATATGATTGATCATTGTATCCTGACACTCCCCTTGCCTAGTACTACAAGCAGCGCACGGTTCTTTGCTCCAAAACAGCGATCTTTTTATGTAATTTTGCATACCTTACACATTGTCAGTCATGCAATTCCGCTTTAACGGTCAGCATTATGTTCTTGGGCTACGATTGTGCTTTCTACTTCTACTCTTCTGAAATGATTTTGTAGCTTCTTTTTCTTTTTCTACATACCTGATTGGCAGCCACTGCATAATACAGATCTATCTATCTATCTATCTATCTATCTATCTATCTATCTATCTATCTATCTATCTATCTATCTATCTATCTATCTATCTATCTATCTATCTATCTATCTATCTATCTATCTATCTATCTATCTATCTATCTATCTATCTATCTATCTATCTAAAGAGCACTTTTCTGCACCGTTAACATATTGATGTGAGGTGCATTTTTATGTGCTACGCCATCTATCAATGTAGCAATTATATATTTGAATTTCGAATGAACAAACGAATAATATAGGTTAATCAGTGATTCTTTAATAAAAAGCTTACGCGTTTAGAAAATTCGTATAAACCAGCCGAAGCTTTCTGTACTACATGCGGGCCAGAGGCGTATAGGTAACCGGGGGGTGACACCGGGCTCGTGCATCTCCCCCTCCGCCAAACCCGAAATGTCTGTGTTAGTATATGCGGCCAGCCCAGCTCCTTCTCCCACCCACCCTCAACCTCCCCATCCCCGGTAAACTGCGCCCATCTCTCCCCCCGAAAATTATTTCTAGCTACGCCACTGGTGTGGGCACGCTAATTAAACTTTATATGACAGTCGTTGATTATAGACCAAGAAATTTTGTACTGTTGGCCTGTGTTATTGGAGAGTTGTCATGCAATTGCCAGTATACAATGTGGTTTAACTTCGGTCTTTAGAGCGAAAAAGTATGAAGCCTAATGTCGCTGCTTGTGCAGAAGTGATGCATATTTTGTAATTTTGACGGACATTTTTCAAGATCGATCTCTCGGAGCCGTCATGGCGGCGGGAACATGCATGGAGGACACGGCTTTATAGAGTGCCAGGGCTACTTTAACTCGCAAACCGTGCTTCTTCTTCCTGGTGGCGCGAGTCACATGTGTGAGCACACCTCAGCGGGACGTGCCCTGATTAGCCTCGCAATGTTCACCCTTTTGGTAGCCTCTCAATCCTGAGATATAGAAGCTCCAAAGAATCGCCAAGAGCTTCATTTGCTTCCACGCCGTGGCAGAGGCACTGGTACTCCATATAGGCTCACTTCTAATTGGACGCAGGACCTTCGCTCCCGTGACTTGTCAAGCTGCCCGATCGGCCTAGACGTAGCGGCAGCGCTTACTCGATCGCGCTTGCGAGGAGTTTTGGCCACAAACCGTGACAGTCGTGCTCTGGCTCACCTTGGCTGAACAAACCTGCATTTGTTGGAGATCTGACTGTGGACGTTCTTTGCGCCTTTTCGGAGAGTCGATGAACCATGCCGCAGAGTCCCCTGTGCGCTTCTTGACCGTCCTTTCCTCCAAGTCGTTTGCTGGGCGAGCCATATACAGGAAACTTGTATGATTCGGTCAAGCAGCTAGCTGCTAGCTAACGTTCATTTCGACAAATGAAGAGAGATTAGTTCAGTGCGCTATCTCACTATAGGGCGTATTATGGCCGGACCCTGAGACCAACCAGGTATACAGCAGTGACAGGGCTACCTCCGTAAGGCATTGCAGCCGGTTGCCAACACCGTGAGAAAGCTGTTCTGTCACAGTTTCCGTGAGAAAACTGCGCGAGTTGGTTCGACGTACCCTATACACGAGCGTGGAGCTTACGAGAGTCACTTCAGTGTCAGACAAAGTGATTCGTGCGATCCTTGGACTTCTAGCTTACGAGTAAATTGACAAGCGTCCCCGCTTCTGTTTTCTACCGCTCACAAACTCCGACGCACTTGCTGTTTCTCCCTCTTACCAACTGAAAAAGTTGGAAGGCAATTCAGCCTTCCAAGTGAAGTCGATGAAATACAAAGTCTCCCTGAGCGAGTTGAGAGTGAGAAGGCTGTGTGTGAACCATATAATTTATTTTGAGTGGCCCGCAGCGTCTTAAACGACAGCGTCTGCGTCTTCGACTGGAGGCGCAGCATCTCAACGACCGCGTCTGAAAACGCAAGCTGTCATGAGGGAACAATACGAGAACGGTCCCCTTTCCACCACACGGCGGTACCGCCACGACGTGCAGTGGTACTGCACGGCAGTACTACCTGCACCGATACCAGTGGTACCAGATTTATATTCGGGATTGGCGCACATTTTTAGACTGCACTATCTCCAAGATCGGCTTACGAAAGAGGCTAGAAACATATCCGATACGGAACAGGGTGGGTGGGGGGTAACTCACCAAGAAAGCTTTGTATTTAAAAGAAAAACAATGCTATATTTAAGTCCATCATTTCTCCCACTCAAGTGCTATATTTCTGAAGTGGCCCCTCATGTGGTCGTCACGTATTAATTCCCTTTCGTTTACTATTTAGCAACCAGTCTTTAGATATTTCCGTAGAGCCGTAAATATCGACACGTTACCCTGGTACACGGTAGTCACGGAACCTGAGCTCACAACAGGCATATTGATTATAGGAGGTAAGTGGGTAAAATAAAGCACTGCCGAAACCACAGACCCCAAGATTTTGTTGGTTGCCCAGCTTCACGGGGTTCTGTGAAGTTGGGCTGCAGTGCATAACAAAACAGAATGCTTGCATATATTCTCGTGATCAGCCTTACCGTGAGCCACGCGATATAAACAAGAGAGGTGCCAACAGTCCTTTTCCCCCGTCTTCTAATGCTACGTGCTATTGGCTTCCATTATAGTGTGAGGAGCCGTTGCTTTGAGCGTGAAAATTTAACACCACTACCTTGAAAGCTTCTTCAGAAAATGTATACTGTTTCTCTGTTCTTTCTTTATTTTATTGCAAAAAAATTATTGCCAATAAGCACAGCAATGCAGTAATATATACTGATTCGTTAACGTAAGTGCACTAAAGGCCCTAAATGTAAAATCTGAAATCGTAACCCCTGCTATAGGCGATATATTAAACATGCTAGTTTCTAACAAACACGAAAGACCCATCCGTTTCTGCTGGGTACCAAGCCATGTAGGGATACCAGGGAATGAAAAGGCAGATGAATATGCATCCTTGACCGCACACACAGACATAACGAATACAACAATACTATTTAAAGATATCATTCGAGTGATACGGAAGGCCGTGGCGTCAGAATGGCAGCACGAATGGAACTTTTGCCCATGTAACAAGCTACATCTAACTAAACCTATGCTTGGCGAGTGGAAGTCGTGTCATCATCAAGTACGGTTTATTGAAATAATCTTGTGTCGACTTCGAACTGGGCACACACAACTCACACACAATTTTTTACTTAGAAAGGAAAAACAACCAACATGAGAGAAGTACCACGACCCTTTAACAGTGATGCACATTTTAACCACATGTACACAGATTGAAACACAAAAACACAAACTTTTGCACAAATTATATCAACTACACATACCTTTACACCCCGCTTTAATTTTAGGACACGATCCACTGGTGCCACTGACTGGCTTGCTTAGCTTTTTAGATGAAACAGACTGTTTACATAAATTGTAGATCAATGCAGCTTCTTACTGGTTTTACATCGGATTTTCAAAGACCTTGTGGCTGACGCAGCATAGCCTAAGTCGCTTTTGCGCCAATAAACCCGACTTAACTAAGTAACTAGCTTTATTTTATTGCTGAAGAAAAGAAAGACCAGAAAGTAAGAAAAAAAAAAGAAACAGTTCCTTTCTTTCGCGTTTTCTTCCAAACTTCACACTCTAGGCAGAAATCGATGCGTGCATGCACGTGCAAGTCTGTGTGCGACCTGTGTAGTTCCTCACTCAATTCCATGTTGCGCTTCTACAGTCCGCGAAGTAATTTTGTAAGTTTTGCCTTCGGGACAGTTTTGTGAGCACGCGTATACCTGCAACTTCGGCATCAACGTGGTGCGAAAGCGGTGAAATGCGAGACTCAAGAAGACTCACTATGTTTATGTGAGTGCACAAAGTACACATAAGGCATAGTGCCCTGACAGCTTTCTCAATGAAAAAAAGAAAAAAAAAAAGACGGACAGGCCATAGAAAAGTTGGAAAAATGCCTGATTCCATCACTTACGAGTGTGCATACAGCGTGGCTGTCTTCGATCGAAGCGTCTATCCTCGTGCGCTTCCCTCTGCCGCTTCCGTGTGTTCAGCGAAGCGACAAGGCAGGAAGCGCGTTGCCAGCGTAGCATCCCTATACGTGTGATACCTTGCCGTATTGCATGTGCATCGCAGAAGCCGGGTTGCTATATTTAAAAGCCCGCAACCCAAGGCGCCAACTTTTCAGCCTAAACACTTGTAAACTGGGGCACACCCTCGGAGTAAAGCAAAGCAAATAATACCCCAGTGAAGTGATTTTCTTGAAAAGTAATATGACTGCAACAGCACAGTAATTTTGATCTCCACGTGATCGCACAATATTTCGCGCGACATTATTATTATTATTATTATTATTATTATTATTATTATTATTATTATTATTATTATTATTATTATTATTATTATTATTATTATTATTTTATTTTTTTTACATGGAGTTTCCTTGTCGGATGTCAACTTTTAAATCGCTCTTTCCACGCTTCAGTGCCTGATGTCTTCAGTGCTGCAGTCTTCAGTCTTCAGTGCTGACGCTTCAGTGCCCCTAATGTCTGCACCGGCTTATCAGCTTCAGAACATTTTGGTCGGTGCAGTATACATAATTTTTCTTACGTGATATCGAGCCGGATGTAGCGTGTGTTTGACCATATATACGCACCTGTTTTCCATTCCATCGTGCGATGACAAACCAAACATCGTTGCGCACTCTCACTTCTCTTTCCAGCTTTTTAATAAATTGCTACCAAGGAGCCAAACAGCGTATAATGTGGAATGGCCGAAACTTTGGTCAGCGTTTGCCTCCGTGTACGTTTACTCCAGCATGCACTGTCTTGCATACTTCGCAATTCATAATCAGCTACGATCGGTGCATGCGAAGACGATGAGTAAAGTGCGAAAAATATACGCACGTGGGTGTGCAGAATACGCGGCTTTATCAATCATTAGGTGTGTGTGCTTCTTTAATCGCGTTTACACAGCTATTCGACTGTTCTGTTCGGACTTGTGGATAAAAGGCGCACTTCTTTCACCTGTTTGACGGAGTGGGCAGCTGTCCGCACGTATATACAACCATCCTGCCCAACGAAAAATGTCCTGCTAAACCAGATTGCTTATCTAAACGGCTGCAAGATGGTCTTGGACTCTCTACGAACCCAATTCTTCAATTTTATTTCTCGTCCTGTCACT
This sequence comes from Dermacentor silvarum, assembly GCF_013339745.2. Lineage (NCBI taxonomy): Eukaryota > Metazoa > Arthropoda > Arachnida > Ixodida > Ixodidae > Dermacentor > Dermacentor silvarum. The sequence goes on from NC_051154.1 coordinate 137,103,648, forward strand.
ACGCCTTCCGACGAAAGAGTCCTGCTTTTGTCCCAATAAAAGGCGCCTGCAGTCGCTGTGCCGCCAGTGGCGACGATATTGCTGGTATTGAACGGGGATATATGCGGGGATCGTATTCTGGGATGAGTCGGGTTGCTTTCCTCTGACAAACAAATCAGAATTCTGAAACCCATGAAAAGGCCAAATGTGTGTGCGTGTGTGTTTGGTGTGTTTATCGGCACGTGTGTGCGTGCGAGTGCACGCTTAAAGCTGGCAACCGAGCAGAAGTGAGAAATAATTGAACGTCTCGTCCCTGTCTGGATGCGCGCTTTGATTTGTAATACAACAGCAACTACAGACCGGTCCCATACCCTATTAAAGCTCAGTTGACTACACCAGTGACAAAAACTGTGCCCCGCGAATATTCCTGACAAGTACACATTTTGCCAGGGGATGATTTTACCAGCCGACGTTCGGTTTCGCCTCACGCGATTGGCCTAGAATGGCCTATAGGCCGCGATATATCGGCGCGGCCCGGACATTCACGTGAGACGAAACCGAACGTCGGCTTTTCGAACGCGTACAAGATAACGACCCTTTGCGACTTTCCAGAATCATTGACCAAAGATCAGCGAAGCCGTCACACTTTCCCGCAAAAGAGGATCATGCCACCATGAAGGACCGCGCCCTGATATTTTGTAGCCTCCCCTTTAATTTTCTATTCTTTTCGCCATTTGTCATTGACTAGAAGGACGGCGCCGTTATCGGCGGGATCGGCCATTCGGCGTTACGGATAAAAAAAGTGGAAAATGGAATGGATCGTTGCGAAAGAAAGTTTCTGGGGCCGTATTTTCTAACAATTCATTTTATTTTCCATTCTCTTCACCCTTCGTCACTGCGTCATATATGGCTTGGACGGCGCCGTGCTGCTCCGAGTGGCAGGCCAAGTAAAATATATTTTTAATTTTATAAAGTATTTTTCAATGCCCACATTGGTTCGAAGATCGGTTCAAATACGCTTCAGAAAAAGTTTCAGCTTGAAAATTTCATTCCCCTCCTTATAGTGCTAGTTTCTCAATTAATTTCACCTCTTCATTTACGTTTTTGCAAATTTCACTAATTTCTTGTTCTGATTGACCCACACAATTAAATACGTTCTAAGAGATGCTGCACAACGTTTTTCGCATTTTTATAAATTTTTATTCCGACCTGTCGTTTTGGGGCTGCCTAGTGATCCGTGCTACGTGGTCCAATTAGCGTGAAGTTAGTTTATCATTGCTTCCGACTCTCGAAACCTTTCTAACATCTCCAAATACATTTTGTTTTGGTACTCACTCTATTCCGTCTTTTTCATTCTTATCCGACTTTTATTTTTCTGACTGCCATCGTTTCAAACCTCTCGCATAGGCGTTTACTTGGAAGTTGCGATATTGATAACTTGATAATTTATTGCTTCCACAATTAACTCAGATCTGTATAAGTTCTCCTGCAGATGATATGTGACATTTCCCGTGTTTCTGCATAGTTTCATTCCGATTTAATTGATGGTTCTTTAGTTCCTTTGCTATCGGTGCAGACGATTTTCGCGCACGGTTTTTCGGGACTCCAAAAGGGATTCGGGTAGGATTAACAGCTTCGGGTATGTAAACCGTCTTTACCGTCAATCACATATTATATACGCCACTAGTGGACGCGTTCTGGACGCGTTAAGATCGCGACAGGTGCTCTGTGACTGATGCAAGGTCCTATATTTGCAGGCTGTCAGTTGCGGACAGAACGCGAACAAATGATGGCGCTTGGATGGTAGTATACACGTACATGCGTAATGCGCATGCGTATACACGCGCACACCCTAGATTAGCGTGCACTCCGCCGTCTCCTTATTCTGGGCCCTGCGACAAGAAAGCAAAGTATTTCAAGTCAGCGTAAATACCGTGGCACAGCATGCATGGCGTGCGCATGAGCTCGACGCATGATAACATCGGATTATAATTTGAACAAAAATTAGAAAACATATTTCTGTAATGGCACGTACACACTAGCGGCAAAACGCGCGCGGGGCGCCGGCGGCGGCAAAGCGCAGCTGAGGCAGGGCGGCCACACCAACCGGCGTTGCGCCGCTGTGGCGATCACATGACAGACTAGACTCATCTCCCCTTCTCGAACTATCCGTCAGTACAGTACCGTCCGGGAGCTGACGCGTGCAGACGATAGTGCGAAACGAGTTTCCGGCGAACACCGGATGCGAGTACGAAAATAGAGTCACTGTAAAAATTTCAGTGACTTGACCCTTTTCGCGGCGATCCCTGGGCGCTGCCATGTTTGATCACGTGGTGACGCGTCCATTGCTTGCCTCAGCTGCCTCCGTTGCCTCCTTGTTTACAATGGAAGTGTATGACGCCGGCGCGGCTTAGAAAACCTCTCTTTTCGGAGATATCGTAGACGGTGACTAGGTGGACGACACGAAGCTTTCATCACAGCTGCAGAGAACATGCAAAAGTGCTTTCGGAGCTGATAAAGCTATGCCCAAACGGCTGAAGCAGCCGTTTGGCTGAAGTAGCTCGTTTATAAAAGCGGGGCTAAATATGTATTCCAAGCTATCCAAGCTTTCAGATTATGAATTCAGTCAGGATTAGTGTGTTTTGCTCTTTGTTCTTTATCCAGCAAATATTTTGAAGCAGTGACTTGTCAGTTTCTGACTCAGTGAAGTTATTCGGTGCGGCCACTATCTGATTATTTTCTGCTTAATCGCTCGCGGGTGTGCTCAGTTGCGATAGATTTGTTCTTGCTGCGCACAAGGCTTGAAACGTAGCTGTCTTGTACATTGGGTACTTGTAGCAAATATATATTACAGCTAGTAACTCGCTTACTCTTGTGGGCCGTCACGAAACATTCAGCTTCGACCATTCGTGCGCCATAGGTGTAGTCCGTCATTTATTGTGCGTATACAGTGCGCATATATTCAAGCGTGCGCCCATTCACTTATCCTTGATATGTCGGCGATAGAGTGGACGTAAGTTGTCCTGCCATTTGGGACATATGTGTAGAGATAATGTGCGCGAAACTTAGTATGACAGGAAGCGGCGCTACTCCCAAAATTTGTTTAACGAGTGGTACTCACTCTTGCTGACGTTCTGGAGATGAAGCCCTTTATTTGAAGGTTAGCGATACAAGGCTGGCGGATGAGCAAATTTCTGTATCCTCAAGGAAAGCCGTACATCACGAAGTGCCGGTAACACGTTCGGACAGTTGCAGCAGCGGTCCGCGAACTTGGTCACACAGATTCATTATATTCCTTAACATGCCAGTCACTATTTTTGCAGCCAACTACTGCACACGTCTTCCATCCACATGATTCAATCTAGCATGCTTGGAGCACAGTGTGTTAGCGAAAACTCAGTTGAATTTCCGACAGCTGATCGCACAGCAGCAAGGTGCAAGCGGTAATGGTTTCGTGCGCGGTCGCTGAGGAGAGGTATGGCGCGCCGCCGTGAGCGCCATCTCGTTTCTCTAAACCAAACTGCTCCGCGAAAAGGGTCAATGCGAAACGAGCTGTCGGGCGGGTCCGCATGACAACAGTTTCCAGTGCGCACGTCACGGAAGCGGGCCGCTGTCATTGGTCTCCTTCATCCGCGGCACGCGGAAGACCGCAAAATATCGGTCCAGGAGCGATCGCTCCCGCGGCAAGAAAAACCTGCTTCGCGGCTGCTTTCGCGGTGCGCGTCTTACCGCCGGCGGTGCGCCGCGCGCGCTTTGCCACTAGTGTGTACGTGCCATAACGTGGAAACTGGCAGCCCAAGCCTCGGAGGGCAACATGTATATCGGGACGTCATTTGTATATTTCACGAATCAAGTGTTTTCACATGGGACATAGCAGAACTTGTTCTCGGACTAGTCGGTTCGTAGCTAGTACCGACACAAGAAAGGTGACAGCTTTCGTCCTGTCACATTTCCTGTGTCCGTCAACGCTGCGGTTATTACGTAACTGGAACATCGTCACTCCAAGTGATATCACTATTTCAACCGACGTGATGGCGGCTACATCATTATTATCATATCAATTCAAGGCATTCAAGACACAGCTGCTTTGCGTAGGGCGTATGGGATACCTGCAGCGTATGCAGCTGCAGCTGCAAATGGGGCATATGTATTCGGGCAAGCCAATTAAAAACAATTTCCTTACCTTTTACACCACCACGTTTTTCTACCAAAAGCCTCAACATCATTTTTGTTCAACCACCACGGCCACCAACAGTATCTATCTATCTCTTGTATCACATCCTGATGGCTTACATCGGCAGCGGTGAAGAGCCCTCTTTGCCAGCTCATCGCTGGTTCTGCGACTCACCTGGCCATTTATTTGGCTGCCACCTCCGCTTCGCTGATGTTCGCCCTACGTTGACGCTCCTCCTCGGCACTTTTCCTCTTTTGCTCTACAAATTATTTTTCATCTGTTGCATCGCCAGATCAGTAGCTGCAACATTTAGACAGCGCGAATCATGCTGCGTGAGCTTATTGCCTGCTGTTGCTTGCAAGCTATATGCGCGGACCTAACCACTCTCCGATCCCGTCTGCGTTATATTTGCACGCTATAAAACCCCGCAGAAACTACCACACGTAGTCGCGCGGTAACTCAGCGAGCAAGGCGATGGCAGGTTCTGCTGCTTCATTTGTTGCGCAGCAGCGCTTTAGACATAACCATAAATCAAGATAAAACGATTGAATCGAATGAAGGCAGGGAAGCAGCTATAACACTTTTTTTTTCTTCTTTTCAGAATACGAGGTCTACGTAAGCCATGCTAATGCCGTTACTGCTGGCTGCAAGTTTTCGATAAAACGGCTGTTTATATTATTAGCATTTTTATATTTTTTGTAATGTTGCAATGCATAGTTGATAACGGTGTTATCAGGGGTTGATGAACCTACCTAGAAATTGCCCCCACATAAAAGTTTTCGCTACAAAAATAATTTCTATTCTAATTTAGTCCTCTTTGACGTATGATTACATTACAAATGCCGCACTGGTGACTTATAATTGCCGGAGCCTTATTTTTTATTATTGCATCGTTTTCTCTTCTATATGATTGTTCTCACCGCTCGAGTTCGGCACGTGAGGAGATAAACCGGGCAGTGCCAGGTATTTTACAAATCTGGTTATCCACTTAATAGAGCAATATCGAACTGTCTGTGTGAGTCCGAAGAGGTTGGCAGATAAAACGTGGTGTAAAGCGCAGTCATAGCAAATTACCTCTATCAGTGATTTTTTTTTTTATAGCAAGCCTTTCGCAGTAACAGAGAACTGAGTTGCTTGGTTCACAGAAATATTGTATATGCTGACTTTCTTAACGTGTCCTCAGCCGGACTTCATTGCAGCGAATACATTCTCCACAGTCCTAGCACGCTGAATGCCATTGCGGATGGATTGCGCTTTGGCTGGCGACCCGCGAGCAGCGTTTCGCCAGCGTGGCTCTTCTTGACAGTCCATAACCCTTCAAAAGTGTCTGTGCCTTTGTCTTTGTGCGAAGATACTGTTCCAGCGCTTTACATGAACTGTCTCGCAAACAGAAACGCTAAGCAAGTTGTACGTGCGTGGACTCGTCATAGGAATAAGTTTTATTGTTGAAGAGATGGCTCATAGACCTTGTGAAGAGGTTGAAAGAAGGGGAAAGAGCATACGGCTAAGGGTATATGAAACAAGGGTCTCATGCAACAAATCGATCTTTCTGACAAGTGGCAGGGGCCACATTCTCGTTTGATCACATTTGCCGATACTTTTGTTTTCCGCAGCACGCAGCGCGGGATACCTGACTGCAGCGACGAGAGTTACGTCACTGTCACTATACGTTGTTGCTGCCCAAGCTACCAAGTATATGTCAAGGAACGCGAAGAAAGCAAGCATGCCTGCTTACAACTTACCTCTTGGCTGTGACCACCAATTTGGCTGGTTTGCTCAATCGGCGCGCCTTTAATGTGATCTAGCAAAATTCATTGAACGAGAGAACGGGCCTGCATGTACAGAGCCCCACGCAGCGCGGGCATTTGGTGGCGAGTCTCCGGGCGAGTGAGGCCCTCGCATTCGAGAAACGTCCATGGGTTCACGTCTTCGGCTTGCGCGTCCTCGTGTGCAGAATAAGAGAAGGTTTTGCTGGAACAGCTTTCACGAATCAGCGTCGAAGAGCGAGTGTGTTTTTGAAGAAACGTCTTTCGACAGAGCGACGTTCGGCGAAACGGATTCTGCGAGGCCGGTAGTCAGGTGAAATATCACTTAACAAGTTTGTGTCCCCGACCAGCTGAGTGGCGCCGATGCATCCAGGTCGAGCAGCCGGAAGCAAGGACAATTATGAACAGGTGATGTAATAAATTTATTAGGATAGAAACGTATTACACGAGAGAGAGAGAGGCGGAAAAGAAGAAACGAGTAACAGAAAGCAATTGCCACGAGTAACAGGCGTGTGCAGACACGAATGAGCGTGGTTTCGCACCACGGCGCGAAGTGCCGCCGGTGTTGGCGAGTGATGCATCGAAACGACAAATCTGACCTCTCGGTGCATGTCGCGGAGAAAATAATGTATGAAAAAATAGAGCTAACGGCTCGGTCCACTATACACGGATGATATTTTCGAACGAGAGAAAGAGAAAAAATCTGAGTTTCGAGCATCGTATGTACACATCCGCAGTGGCCCGCGGAGTTTTCGGGGACGGGAATAAGTGAAGGTGGGGGCCGGGGTATTTATTGGCAGCGCAGCAGTTGGAGCTCCTCGCGCGAACGCCCGCGCGCGGTGCGACCAGAAGCGCGCTTCGCCTTTCGCGCCAACGCCACTGCTGCGCTCGCCCGATCACTCCGCAAACAACTCTGAACTAAAGGTTTGCATGTGTTTGTATATATTATATGTATATTTATGTGTATAATATATTCATATGTATACCACACGTACACACATATGCATGCACGCGTGTGCAGTGTGTATTGCACCATCGAAACATTATAGATAGACAGTCGCCTGGAAACGTTCGTTTCCCACTACCCTTCCAGAACGTTTTGTCACTACAGTTCACGCCTGTTGAGAACCACGTCTGCGACGGCAACGGAAAGAGAAGGATATTTTGTACAACGAATGCAGTCGTTTGGCTGACATGGAAAATGAGGCGTTGCATATGAGCGAACGATGTGGCACCGATGACATTTTATATTCCGCCTTGCTTCGTTTTTGTATGACGCTGTCGGCTGAGGAGGAGCGAGTGAGTGGGGCGAATAATCTGATACAAGGAATGACGTGGCTATATTCCAACGATAAGGAAGCAAACAAAAAGAAAGTGTATGTGAAATGCAAACGTGTGCGACGCATTACGTTTAGGATTTTTGGAGACGAAGTGGAAAGCGCATCCGGTGCATTTAAGGCCTCTGTAGCGCACGTCACTGTTAATTAACTACAAGGAACATATGTATGTATAGAAAAATAAATGTCCCAGGCGAACCTGCAAAGCTTGGGTGCAGCTACCTTTCTTCACACGAAACACGAAAAGGCGGACTGTCGTGGAATACTGGCGTCACCGAAGAGAGAAAATTAACGTTATGTTTTGTGACATTGGAGGCCTACCGACGGCTACAACACCGTCTATTCTGTATCCCCCCTTCCGATTTTTTGTGACCCGTAGACCATTCCGTGTGCATAATCGGGCATGCAAAAGGTACTAAAAATATAAACGAACTCGCCGCATTCTCATAAGTGGTGCAAACATGGTTGGCAACAGTAGGTAAAATAGGTTGCTTGGATGACATTTACGAAAAGGATGACAGTGGGACTGCGGAAGAACAAAGGGAGATTTTTACTGGTGGCCGCAATGTTCTGACCCTAGCTTTGGCTGGTTCAGTTTCGTATGCATCTATCTATCGCCTCTATCAAAAATCAAAACAAAAATTACACACAAGGAGTTCAACAGAGTTATCACTACTGATGCTCGTGGTGCTTCCCCATGTCTTTATGAGCATGGGGAAACATGCTTATAAAGACATGTTTTTTCCCATGCTGACATGCTTTTTCTCCATGTTCAAACATTAAAAAAAAGAATTCAGTTTTTTTTTTAATTTTGCGCTCAATGCACCTTTTCACGAGCTTTCTTCGTTATTTGCTACATCGCTATAGTACACGCTCGCAGATTATATATATATATATATATATATATATATATATATATATATATATATATCTTTAATTAAAAAGCGCCAAATTACGGTTATCCACGTATAAACAGGATTGAAAAAAAAGAAGAGGAAAACGTTTAAAGAAAGCTGCAATGGGCAATGTGCACACCGACGTGCGACGAAACGCTTTGACTATCTCAAATGACCTTCAGTTATTCCTCAAGATGTGATTAAATATCTTAACAAAACAGATTCAGGGTGTACCTACAGCTGTTTTCAGCTGCTCTACGGCAGCTACTTACACCTGCAAGAAGAAGGCTGAAAAAAAAAAGCGAACAATATAGGCAAGCAGGTCCAAGGAAATAAGCTGTTCGCAACACGACACGGACATTTCTTTATAAGCCGCCGAACCGGATGTCACAGGAGAAGAACAAAGCAATAAATTTATATTCACGATTAACACAGTGAGTATAACGTACTCCGTCACACTTTTTCTTGCTCGCGAATACTACCTACACGACGAACAAGACTAAAACCGCGTACACAAGCACACATGCAAGAAACCAAGAATCAGAATAGAGAATACCATATTTTGCAGTTTTAGCCCAGAGCGCCCATCGACTGTGTTGTCACAACTATAGTACAGTGGTAGCAAAGCGCTACAGTGCCTCGGCCCACAATTAGTCCAGCCGATCAGAAAAGTGAACGGTTATTGTACAGTGACACGAGTGTTCTCTCGGTAATACTCGAGAGAATATAACCGCGGAAAGCTATTACCACCTTGGACGAGCTGATAATGAAATTAGAGAAATGAGAGTTGAGGTGAATACATTTCAAGTAAAACTCTGAGATGCCTTACATCTGCAATGAACCAAAAAAAAAAAAAAAAAAAAAAAAACGCGATAAATAGTTCTAGTCAGAGCGTCTGATCGAGTTCTTCCTTTTTATTCTTCGCACTGACATTGTTACGTGACTTGTGTGACACGCATCGCAATGTCATTTCTGATAAACGGGAAACGCCTGCATACATACATGCCTCAGTGAATGAACTGCTGTGCTGCCTGCTTTAAGAGATATGTACATTTCATGGGGCACGACTCGCGAGGAGACGACGATACACAGAAGGGCGTACGGGGTGTGCATGTACATTCAACTTCTTAAAGCAAGGTCCAACTGAATACATGAAAACACACCAGAACCGCACTATAACACACAGAGTGATAAGCATTTGAAGGCACACAGTTATTCTCAAACAGAAAGACGATCAAATCACACGAGGGCTAGACGTGTATAGTTGCCTGCGCCGTTGCCTATATATATATATATATATATATATATATATATATATATATATATACTGCTGTTTTGCTGCAGATACCGGAGAACAGTTTCACGCTATCGAGGAGCACGGCTTATCCAGAAAGAAAGCTAACTGTAAGCTCACCAAAAATAAAAAGAAAGGATGGTCAGTGACATGAAATCAGTGAATCAAAAGAAGAATATATTAAAAACGAAAGACCTTACTAGGCGTGAGGCATTTGCGAGAAGGTATCTTGACGACAATTACCGTTCGCCACCAGGAGAACAAAGTCACTTATCTATTCGTCACTTATCTCCGAACGCAAGTACCTCAGGTGATATCAGCATGCCTCACTTATGGTTCACTGGGAAATGCCCCCACCCCTCTCGTAAAAAAAAAGAAAATTAAAGGTTAAACACATTAAAATCGAGGGCTAGATGAGCCAAACACCAAGAAGCGTTCTTCCCTCATTGTTTCCAAGAGATGGGGGAGTTATGTAATACTGACTTGTTCACGAAAAAGGTGTTTGACAGAGAATGTGGCAGGGGTTCGGGTGAAATAGGCTACTACATGTAGTTAACGCTGCGAGTTGCTTAGCACAAGACTACTCAGGTAGCACCAAAGTAGCTGCAACCTCCTACTTCGCCCGAAACAAAACAGCAGGCGCACTGGGTTGCGTCATGCGCGCCCCTGGGTGAGCCACTGACTGGTCCCTGCGCGCAACGTTGTCCGGCTCTCAATGAAGACGAATTGGTTTCCCGCAGCGCCGAGTTCCTCAGATAAAATCAGATCTCCCTGAAAGCAGCCTGAAGTTGCAATGGAAACCCGCATACGGGTTACTTGGAAAGTTCGGCAGTTAAAAAAAAAATCGTCTTGATGCGCGTTTCGCACATCCGCCTTTCCGGGGTCTATACTACAATATATATCTGGGACTATACCTGGGGGATAGAGCAGATGAAAGGGCGAGGCGAATGAGTCGGCAAATGAAAGTTCTCAGGCAAATGCGAACTTTCCCATTTATCCCAACTGTTTGATTAATTAATATACGCCATAGAAAACTGTCCCTGCATCGTCACATCAGCGCGCGTCTCGTCGGTCGACTAGACAAAGCATCAGTGGCCTGCGCCATGTCAATCTTCGAGAGGCGTATACTGCCCGCCAGAGGCAATGCGCAAAAGGAACGCGTTAGATTGACGCCTTGCTCGTATAAAAAAAGAAGAAAAAAGAACCAGCGGGCACATTATTTACATCCCCTGTTCAAATGTCAAACTCCATAAACAGCCTGTGCCCGTCCCTCTGAGCTCAGCAAGTAAACCAAGACATACGTGGGCAAATGATGCGCTGGGGTAACTCTTCGCTCACATTCACAGCCAAGTTGCTAGGGACTTGACAGACGGGCGTAAATGTACGATGCGCCTCTTGGTCCAGCAAATGGCTATCGACAAGTGATCGTGCTTCGTTAAAATCCAGGCGCTTGCTTGCGCAACAGTGTGCCTCCCGTACCATAGTAGCTGGAACTGTTCAGACTTCCTACTTAAATTTGGACGGTCGGTGTGGAGTGTGGAATTACTCAGAATCATGGCTGCGCGCTTTTCCCCTTTGTTTATATGCGCAAGAAAGCCCTGAATGATTTTATGCCTTTTGGGGCGAGGAAGAAAGAAGAAAATACGGAAAAGAAAGACGACTGCGTAATGTCATATTCTTACAATCTCTTAATAATATCTCCCGAACACTGTGATCGTATCTTGAAGTACACAAGTGGCTCCAGTGCGTGATGAATGTTATCGCGTTTAAGCATAACGCAGGGGGCACTAGTGACTGACGCTCCTCTTTTAGTTACTCCATGAAGCTGATGGTGAGTCTAGATAACTATTGACGACAGCTAATACCTGTAACGCATAAAGGTTGTCAGATGCAACGGTGCTCGTTTCGCGGCTAATGATCAGCTCGCACAATCGGTGCGTCCTGATGAAATTCAGATTCCATGCTTCGCGTGGAGCACTGAAACGAATACGGAAAGTCCATATCACTCCTGAAAACCGTTAGGACGCTCGTTTATATGCCACCTGAGCTTATAGTGCAGAATACGTACCAAAATACATATAAAAAAGCTAACAGATTGTTAATGGTAATTTAATAAAACTAAACTTCAAATGCAATATTACGGCTAAGCTTTTAATGCGAATGGTTGAAGAACGTAGACACGAGAACTCATCATCGATTACTCACCACCTGGCCTGACGCCACGCTATTTTTTATTTATTTTTTTGAAAATCATGAAATTCAACGCACCTTTTATTAGAAAGAAGGAAACCTAGACAATAACTTTTATCTTTTATTAATAACTTAGCTTTATTTGGAATAACTTTATTACCACATTTCAATTAATTATTTTATAATAATTGGTAGATTTTTTTGCCATAATACTGAGGGAAACAGAGTAGACGAGGTACTTTCTAGCTCAATATCTGAATACCAGCGTATTAATAATATAACAAAAGACAAGCGATACATACTAAATAATAATAATAATAATAATAATAATAATAATAATAATAATAATAATAATAATAATAATAATAATAATAATAATAATAATAATAATAATAATAATAATAATAAAGCCAGAAAAATAAACCACTGCATAGAAGCTCGGGGACTTTAGTTTCACTTTCGAACTACCCACTTGTTGATTTACAACGAGGCTATGCAAGCATCTAACTATAATCTGCGGCTCTGCCAAACGTTATATTAATGTCAGCAGCGTACGACCGGCCGGGCGTTCTATCCACTGCCACTGATCTGCTATGTAAGGAGCTCGACAATGCCACCAACTTTATCTTTCACAAGTGAGAGAAAAAGTGAAACAGAAAGGAAGAAATAGGCAGCACCCGGCAGCTTTCTTTAACAAAGTCAAGGAAAGGCGAGCAGCCAGTCGTGCAGATGTGCGTACTGTACTCAGCAGTGGCAATGGGCTCAAGTGTTACGGCTGACACTATACATGCATATACGCTGACACGGCCGACGCATACTTTACATATATGGCAGCATATCGCCATCCCAGTGATCTGCAACATTACGAAACTACCTTCTAGGCTTTCTTTCTCTCGCCCCTACGTAGTACATGGCTTAAGTATAGTACAGTCGGTAAGCAAGACCAAATGCCAAACCGTTCGCCTATCGTTACAAGGTCTTGTCAAAAATACATGCTAACTTAGTGAACTGATTTAAAAAGATGCAACGCTCGCTGACGCACAAAATTCATAACCTAAGCGTTCCGATAACACGCAATGGTGATGCCGAATAGGAATATGTTTCTTCATAAATGGTTCACTGGGGGCTTGGTGAGAGTAAATCATGCTTTTTTTCCTTTTTTTTTTTGGTACTTACGGTAAATACCTCAAAGCGGTCACGTTTCGAAATAGAATTTCACCTTCATATCTTTTTTTCTGCATATATAGGTGTGTCACTGTCACTTCAGCTCGAAAGCAAATTATGCGCACAGCAATAAATGGGCGACGTGCCGTTTGTTGAGACGGAAGAAAACGCCTCGAAATGGTGAAATGGCCGTATAAAGCACCCGTGGTCGTGGAAAAGCAGGCAGCCAACATTCCCAATAAAAACAAATCAATTCATGAATCATCAAGCACATACAAAAAAAAAAGAATGTAGCTGTTTGCGTAACGCAATACGTGCGTAATGTGGCGGTTCATGATTTTAATAAATCAACTACGAGCCTAAAGATAAGCTAGGTAAGTCTAAACAACAATGGCATGAGCACGGACGCGTGTACGCATGCGCGGTTTTAGTATTTGCAACTGCAATTATGCGAGATAACGCGCCACGCTGCTTACTTGAGTGTGGTAAGGCTTACACAGGCGTAATTGTTTGCGCATACAGGTATCGAAATGTTTACCCTACCTGGAGAACGCTCCGGTAAGCGTGGAAAATGTGGAGGTAGCACGTCTACCTAATGAGAAAACAAAATGCTAACTACTTCCGACTAGGCAGCTACTTCTGGAGGTAGTGATAGAGTTCCGAGCGTTGGTCACAGCAAATAGTAAGCATGCAGGTATCCCGAAGTAATGCTACATGAGAAGGAAAACAAAATTGGCGCTGTCGAATAGCGTAATGAAAGTTACAAGATATCATACCGTAGATATTATACCGCACGAAGACTCTCCAGAAAGCAAGTCAGGAGCAATAAAAAAAACAAAAAACGAACTATTACTACAACAACCAACTAAATGACCAAAATACCTTTCCATTCTTCATGTCATGCTAATTTTATTTGCCAGCCGCGGTGCCGCTATTACGCTCTGCTGCTTAGCACGAGGTCGAAGGTTCTATTCCAGGTCATGGCGGCCGCATTGTGTGAGGGGTGGAATGCGAGAACGCTCGTCTGCTTAGGTGGCACATTAAAAAACCCCGGGAGGTCAAAATTAATCTGGAGTCATCCAATATTACGTCCTTCATAACCACACTGCTGCTGTAGGACGTGAAACCCCTTGAAACAATTCCGCAGACCTCAGCTTACATCTTCCCCCCCCCCCCCCCCCCCCATAATGAGCCCAAAAATTAACATAACCGACATCCATGGCAAAAGTTTGTGCAGTGCCGCATCATCAAAGAGCGGTATGAACGCACAATAAATGAAAATTCTCGAAAAGGCTACCGAAAGCAAGAAAGTAACTGCAATTGCAATCTTCAGTGCCATGGTGTTAGCTTTCTCGTGCAGCCGCTGGTCTTCTCCAGTCCGGTTTTGGTCTTTTGGCGCGTTGGTTGTAACCACGAACTTTCTCTTGGACCATGCACTGTACGTCATCAATAAACAAAGATCGTCTACCGCCTCGCTTCTGGCCACGAACGGTCTCACCCCCCTTTGGAGTTGTTGACCCAGCCTGCTCAACATGTTTCTTCTACACTACACCTGTTTGCAGAGAACAAAAGTTGCGGTATTAAACGGTAGTCGAAGAGTAGATGTTTTAAGCTGGGGCCAACGTTTCGACAAAGGGTCTGTCCGCCTGTCGAAATGTTGGCTCCAGTCTGAGAGATGTCTGGTTCACCTACTGTTCATTACTTCATCGCCATTTCATCGGGAACCTTTGACAAGTTACAGTAGGCTCACACACATATTCAATAAAAGGATCGCAGACCAAATTCATAGGTGCGCTGCGTCCGATTACTCCGGATGTCACGTCTACAAAATCCGGTAGTTCGCGACACGTCACTTGAGAAGTAAGCGTGCACGAAAGCCCGCAATTCCAGTACCAACGCGGCGTTATTTGACAAATTGGGTGTACTTTCTCGATACACCTCGTAATTTTTTCGAAAGGGTTACTTCGCATTATTCAGCCATTATCTTCAACGAAGAATGTTAAGCTTAATAATATATATATATATATATATATATATATATGTATGTATTTGGGTATAGCTAAAGCTATCATGCCAGAATTTATTACCTTTTTGTTGGCAGCGAAAGTTGAACATTATTACTACCACTCTGCTTGTGCCATTAGTAGCTCGCATCCGCATAACTGGCCATTGTTGGCCGAGCGTGACTTGACATATACTGCTCTGCGAATAAGAATCTATAAAACGCCACGCTCCGCACGGTCTCAAACCCTGAATCGCTGATAGTTTCTATCAGCTTGCCACGCTGCGCCTCTATAGCAGCTACTATCTACGGCGCACGAAGGCCAGAAGGTGTACTGAAATGCCTTTCAGCAGAATAAATAAATACCGCTTGCTTCAGACAAAGCGTCGTCGTCTTCTTCTTTCTTTTTTTAAAACTCAGCGTCAGTCACAGTTATAGCAACGTGAATGAGGTGTCAACCGTACCGCAGCATGCAAGATTCACTTTACATTTTCAGCTTTCCTGCAAAGGGAGTGGTGATTTTCGCGTTATATTTTTCTTCAAGAGCAATGTGGACACGTCTGCGGTGTATTAAAGCAAAGAAAAGCAAACGTTGCTATCAATCACAGGATTGGAAATTATCGCGCAGTTCAGCACCATGTCAATGGAACAATGACAATGACTCCGCACCAGACACGAACATAGAAAACAACTTCGTCTCCTCGTTTTTGTTTCCCATACAGAGTTCTACCGAGGTGAGCGACTTTCGCCGCAGTACTTGCATATAGACTACCTCCAACAGCGTATGCACAATGAACACGACCTTATATAAAAATTATGAAGTGCATTCCTTCCACTCTAAAGCAGCAGTAGCAGCAGCAGCTCTGAGCTTTCTGAGAGAAGAATATGATGCAGCATGACACCTTGTACACCTGTGCTTCCGAGCATCAGACAGGAAATGAGCTCCATTTGGCCACTACGACTAACGCATGGCGCACGCAGTATCCGCGGCGTAGCGCCGAAACAGCAAAATCGAAAATAACAAAAGCTATTCAAAACGCTCCGGGCAGAGCAGCTGTCCACCTCCGCGAGGAAGGGCGATTCGCTGCATCATCCCGGTCGAGAAAAGTGCCGGCGCGGCTGCCTCGCTGGCGCTCTTAAGGGAGTGGTGCTGGTTGAGTCCGTGTGCTCGCCGTCGCACACAGGACCGGCACGCACACACACACACACACACACACTAACTCAAAAGTGTTGTACTCTCGGTCAGCTGCATAATGGGGTGCCAAAACGATGCAGATAACTACTACACTGTGGCGACTACACCCGCGTCCAGCGCATTATGCAACGTTTCGTGCCAACGTAGATCGCGACCTGCCAAGCACGTGGCTGAGCAACATAAGAGATTGCTGGCTCTCGAAAGCCCTTTCTGTAGAGACGCGGGTATTTAGATCATCGCAGGGGAACAGTTCGACGAGTCGTGGATGCGGTCGCCACCGATTTATTTCTTCTTTAAGTTTCAGCGCCATTTCAAGACCTCTTCAGGTGGCCAGTATTGTATTTGCTCTCGTGCCTGTTTTGCTGGCCACACTGATGACGTCAGGCACCACTCAGGGAGCCCACCTGAGGGATTTGAGAAAGAGCAGAGGGCAAGCATGGTCGACTTTATAAATGGACGGGAGTGATGGGAATCGACGCGCGGGTTACTAAAGGTGTGCGAGCGTTTTCACGCCAGTGTCTGACCTTCGCGCCGCCGCCGAAAACGTGGAATGTGGGAAGCTAACATCGCACAGCTGCTCAGTTGCCGCAGTCCGAAAGGAGCCTTTCGCGCATCGGAAGAAGTGAACCGAAACTGACTCTCGTTGCAACATTAACGACTGCGGCTCGGTACTCGAGAACACTATCTCGGTCGCGGCAGTGGCTCGCCAGCGCCTGAGGCGCCTCTCCCTTAGAAACACGCGAGCGAGGCAGCCGCGCCTCTTGAAACGCGCGCCTAAAACGCGCACGTCACGCGAGGGCGCTTAGCGCTCCTCAGACGACGTCCCCCGGGGAGTCGTAGAGGTCCTCGGTCGCGTCACCGTCCCGCCCGCCTTGAGTTCCACCGTCGGCCGAGTCCAGGGATGAGGGAAAAGGCGAGCCCATCCGCGTGCGCGCCCTGGTACTGTCGCCGCCGCTCCTCGGGGAGGCGCTACCGGGCTGCTGCTTGGGGCTGCGCGGCAGGAGCACCGTGGTCTCGCTGACCGATTCATCGCTGCCATGCGGGAGAGAGAAAAGAAATGTATGGCTCAGAAACACGGTTGGAATTGCACCCAGCACCTCGGAGGAAAGGTGCTCTTTTACTGCTATTTTTCACATCGCGCATATCGTCAACCAAAAGTGGCAGCGCTGTCTATAAGCAGACACTGCGTCTAGAGAGATATCATCTGAGGAGGAACCCGTTGCAGCCATCACCACTGGAAATAAACTTTAGTAGGGAGCCGATCGAAACGTCGACAACAGCACAAGCCCCGCTAACGAGAATGACAGGGGGGGGGGGGGGGGGACGCCATTCCTAGCAGGAAAGTACGGCGGCAGTAGCTTAGGGGAACATAAAGTAAGAAAAAGGTGGGCGTAAAGGAGCACGTGCTGGAACTATTAATACAGATAGCCACCTCTAAAAGGCAGAAAACACCTTTTCGCTGAACTCGGGAGTACTAAACACAATTTATATTTATTGCACAAAATCTGGCCATCCACAAGTTAAGTAGAGGCATGAACCATTAGTATTTTAAATAGGAGCTTTCATTGCGAAGAAAAAGAAGAAAAAGTTCCCGTAGACGTCACGCCTGCAGCAGAAAGGATGTTGCACATCCGCCGCCAAGGCTGTCTGTGGTGCCGCTTGCTAACACTCCCAGGGTTAGTTGTAGTAGATAAACATAAATACCCCACAAAGTGGGTAGGAAAACAGCACCGCGGTAGCTCAATTGATAAGAGCACCGCAGGCGTTATGCGAAGATATGGAGTCGTATCCCACCTGCGGCCAGTTGTTTTTTCATTCACTTTCATTTCCATTTATTTATCATTTATTTAATTCAGTTAAGAACACTCAAATATTTTCCACTATGCTGTCCTTGAGATATTCGCCGTTAATCTTCACTGTTAAGCCTTCCCAGTCTAGGAGCTTGAATACTTCTTCTAAGCATGCAGCGAATAGCATAGGAGAGATTGTGTCTCCTTGCCTGCCCTGTTTCTTGATAGGTAACTTTTTACTTTTCTTGTGGAGAACCAAGGCAACTGTGGAATCCTTGTAGATATTTGCCAATATATTCACATATGACTCCTGTACTCCTTGCAGATGACATTGTCCTATTCAGCAACAATGGGGAAAAATTACAACAAATGGTTGAGGACATTAACCGAGAAAGTACAAGAGTGGGGTTGAAGATTAATATGCAGAAGACAAAGATATTGTTCAGTAGCCTGGCAAGGAAACAAGAATTCAGGATCGCTAGTAAGCTTCTAGAGTCTGTAAAGGAAAACGTTTATCTAGGTCAGTCACTCACAGGGGACCCTGATCATGAGAAAGAAATTTACAGAAGAATAAAATTGGGTTGGAGTGCATACGGCAGGCATTACCAAATCCACGACTGGGAGCTTACCACAGTCGTTGAAAAGAAAAGTGTACAATCATTGCATTCTGCCGGTGCTAACATATGGGGCAGACACTTGGAGGTTAACAAAGAAGCCCGAGAACAAGTTAAGGGACCGCACAAAGTGCGATGGAACGAAAAATGTTAGGCCTAACGTTAAGAGACAAAGAGAGCGGTGTGTATCAGAGAGCAAACAGGGATAACCGATATTCTCGTTGACATCAAGGGAGAAAAATGGAGCTGGGCAGGACATGTAATGCGATGGATAATCTGTGGACCATTAGAGTTACAGAATGAATACCAAGAGAAGGGAAGCGCAGTCGAGGACGGCAGAAAACTAGGCGGGGTGATGAATTTAGGAAATTTGCAGGCGCAAGTTGGAATCAGCTAGTGCAATACAGGGGTAATTGGAGATCGCAGGGAGAGAACTTCCTCCTGCAGTGGACATAAATATAGGCTGATGATGATGATGATGCTGTCCTTAGTGTCATTGTTTGTTGGCTACTTATGATATGACTATATATATATATATATATATATATATATATATATATACGCAGGTTACATGTGCACAAAATGCTAGTACATACCAGCGAGCGGGCTTATATAACCCTTGTACGCTGACCGGCAAAATAGTGCGAGCTCCTACTAACACCTGTACAAATGTCGGCTCACAGGTATCTCTAAAGCACACCGACCTGTTATTGACGCATTAGAGTCAGTGGAATCCGTGATTTACTTGATTTTCATTGATTTATCGATTTGGTATGTGACACTGCGTGTGTGCTCGCTCTTGGTCAATGCTCCAGAATTGGTATGTGCCATTGTGATAAAAGAAGTACGTAATCCGTAATGCATTTAGATATGTGTCGTACTTCTCTGTGCATGCACCTGCCATCCCCACTCTTCCCTCAACAAGCGTCATACATCGCCAACACCCTCGTTACGTCGCTGCGTAGACGTTTCACACAGGGCTCCGCCTGATTTGGTGTTTTCATTTCGGCATGGATTGTGAGCGGTGTAGTGCATAAAAGTAAACATTGCATGTTATTGAAGTTATGACCTTTATGGTGGATAAACATAAATATTGCATGAAGTTGCACGATACATACGACGAAAGTTAACACAATTTAACGCCCCGCCGTTTTGTACAGGATTCGGTTTGCCACTTCACCAAAGCATTCGCTGCACACAGATTCCAACATGTGTGCTTGATCTGGAATTTTTTTTCCAAGCGATGATGAAGATGGTGATCATGATGATGATGATTTAATGGCATCCGCTTTGAAACGGGGCGGTGACAAATAGTCACCAAGCCTGCTTGAGTTACTCAGGCGTGCTATACATGCTTTTCATTTTAGCATTTTTGTATACATATTTTTAGCTTTTTGCTCTTCCTCAAAACTTCTCTATCTACCTCGTACCTCTACCTATAAATGTAACGGATCCGGTCGTATCAATCTCTTCTCTGCTTTTTTTCTACTAATACTCTAAACCTCCCTTGCTTATCTCGACTGCTGACCGGTTGATGCTTCCATCCACTTTAAATCCAAGCGATTCTGGAAGGCGCACGTTACCTACGGGTCTCACTAGGTGAATCCCTTCGCATCCCATTAGGATATGCTGAGTGGTCTCCGGATCTTTGCTGCAGCATATACATGCTTCATCTGGTTGCGAATATTTGCTCCCGTAGGTTTTTGTCCTTAGGCAACCAGCTCGAGTCTCAAACAGCAATGCATTGCCCTTTGTGTTACTGTATAGATTTTCCCTCCTAATTTTGTTTTCACGTTCTTGTAAATCTCCACTGCCTTTTTTTTTGTTTCCATTCTTTGTATCCAATTCCCTGTCTCTGTTTCTCTCACTTTCTTTCTGATGAATCGTGGTTGTCTATTTACACTTTCAATTACGTTGTACTTGTCTGCCAACTTTCTTGACCTCTTCCGCCATTCTGCGTCCACGCTATTCAGCCACCCATTCATTTTGATCCATGCTCCTGAGCCTTTCTTCAAAACTGATTTCGCTCTGCGTTTCTCTGACTTCAAACGAGGTTCAGCCCATGTCACACTGCACTGTGATTTGTGATTTTACCGTGGGCTCCCAAAGCCAACCGACCTCCCAATGTTTGGTTAACCTCCAACCCCGACAAGATATCCGATTTTTAGCACAGAATGACATTTGCGAACGCTAGCGCTGGCACCATTACTCCTTTCTAGATTCCAGGCACCGCCTCATATTTATTGTGACCCCAAAGTGCTCTATATGTTTCATTATTGCAGCATTCCGCTTCCCCTTTAGTTTCAGATTATCTTGGTGGGTGCTTGAGTAAGTCTTTCCTTTGTTTATGTATACGCCCAGGTATTTCTATTGCTTGACTATGGGTATGACTTGCTGGTGAATTGACATCACCTAATTACTCGTCTCTTCACTAAAGATTATAATTCCCGATTTCTCTGGGCTGAACTTAAAGCCTAGATTTGTCGCTGCGTTGCCACCCTTATAAGCAAGTGACTGTAAATCTCTTGCATTGTCCGCTAGTAGCACTATGTCGTTCGCATACATCAGTCTGGGGACCTTCTGTTGCAACATTTATTCATTACACGACAACAAGCGACGAGAAGTAGCTGGCGCCACCTATAGGCACCAGCCTCTCCTATTGTATCAGAAGGAACAGAAGATGGAAACAGAAGCAGCCGAGTGTGGAAAACGAAGTTAATTGCATAAAATGGGACCAGTGCGCGTATAGAACAAGGATTGTATACATGTATACTAGAAGTGAAGAAGGAAAGTGAAGACATTTCAGCAAACATAAAGAGAGCTTCGCTTATAACCGATTCTCATATATGCGTGAGATCCACCGATATTTGTTTGTCTTGTCGCCTCGCTCATGAAAGTTTAACATCGGTGCTAGATAAGGCTAATTCAATTCTAAACAATATTCAGTCTACTGACCTGCCATCGTCTTCCACGAGCGCCTCTTGCCGCTTTAGTATTTGGTGATGAGTTGGTGTTGGAGACGTTGGAATCCTGTTGCTAGCTTCACTGGCCGAAAACGAGCTCTGATTTCCAGACGGACTCAGCGAACATCTGGAAAGTAAAGTATGAATGGTTATGGAGGAGGACGTTGTTGTAGGCGGTAGGCGGCTCTAGCACGACGTGCAGCATTTACTGGGTTTACTGTGGAAAAAGAAAGTAACACCCCGAATCTTCCAAATACCGATACCTAAGACCTTTTTCGTTCACAGCTAACTCTTTTTATGGAATTCTAACCCTCAGCAATGTGTCATTTTGGGGGGCAGGAGTCCTGCCGCGCTTTCTTGCCCTTTCGCTGGTCCACTAGGCACCTGTACATTTTATTGCGATACGAATTACATGGACACTCGAGGTCCATTTTCACCGTCACCGTTGCCGTAATGTTTCATATAAAGTTCAAGTGCGATAAGATCGTGCCCCGCACGGCGTATGAGGTGGGCGCGAGGAAAAGCGCGCGAGGGTTAGGCGAGAAGGATGCTGACTTGATGCGTGCCGTTTTCCCGCGCGCCCAGTGTTGGAGGTCACGTGATGAAGCACACGCAGACGTCTTCTGCTCTAGGCCGGCCGTGGCTGCGAATGGCTCTCCGCGCGGTTGAGCGCTTACGCGGCCCACGCACCGTATCTTTGGAGGTGTCTGCGGCGGGTGAAAAGCTTAAGGGCGAACGAACGACATAGATGGTATAGCTTCATGCGCGCTGCCTTTCCACGTGAACTGCGAGGCAGCACGAAGGCGTTCGGTTCCGTCTACCGGCGCTCTTCATCACGCCAGCGTTGTGAGAGCACGTGCTCGCGGTCATAGAGTGAGATCTGTTCGTGTTTGCCGGTGAGCGCGTGACACCATGTTTGTTCATTTAATTAGTAGCGAATGTTTACTGCAATTTATACAGCCGATAAAGCTACGAACCTTACTTCGTGTAGTTGTCTAATACTTTGCTATCACTATCACTGCTTCACCTTTCGGGCGAAACTGCGACTTTTTTTTCTGTTTGCCTGAAATAAACTTCAAACTAATTTAATGGCACCGACAATACAAGATAACCAATCTGCCGGTGATAGAGACTTATGATGGCTTCTAATCCGAGGGTTAGTAAAAGCTAATAATTTTTCTCTGCACGACGCAGTCATCTAGGAAAGAGCGCATAAACGTCCACGTCACCGCAATGAATGTACATATTTACATCTGTTGCTAAAAATTTTAGCTTTAGCGACAGCCGTAAAAATTTTCGTTTGGACCGATGGACACTCAACCTGGACTAGAAACAACGTTTCTTTATTCGACAACACACTGACTCCAAGGGCGAAGTAAAAGGATATCTATTGGCAGTTCTCCTGCTCATCAAATCTTGTGGCCGCTCCAGGCCACGCATACAGGATATTCAGGTCGAGGTAGGGCTCTCTTGAATAGGGAATTGACACTTAGATAAAGTGGTAAAGTTCACTCTCTTCCTTTCTGCAAAAGATGGTACGGATCTCTGTAGTGAAATGAAGGGCGCCGAAATCACAGTCCTCCGAGGACGTACCGTCGATTTGATCCTAAAATTTCTGCATTGTTTACTTGGGAGTAAGACCAATCTAAAGATATTTCGTTTTATTGCAATAACAATTATAGCGACACTAGAAGGAAATTGTTCTGAATAAGGATCAAGTGCAATAAGATCCTATCGTGCCCCGTGCGCCGTATGCTGTGAGTGCGAGGGAAAGCGTACGAGGGTGAGCCGAGAAGCATGATGGCTTGATGAGCACCGTCGTTCCGCACATCCATTGTTGGAGGTCACGTGATCAAACGCGCGGTAGGGGGAGGAGGCAGGTGAGTGCGCGTCTCCTCTAGCCCGGCCGTCGCTACGCATGGGCCTCCGCGCGGCTGAGGGCATACATAGCCCCGAGCCGTATCTTGGAGGTAATGCGGCTGGCGCAAAGCTGTGGGTAAGCCGAGATGGCTGGTGGTTTTACGCATGCTGTGTTACCGCTGGCTTAGTGTTGGAAGTCATGCAATCTGAAGTTTCCGAGACGCACGAAGTGTTTGCTCCCCGCTGCTGGCGCTCTTCATCAGGCCAGCGTTGTGACAGCGAGTGCTCGCGATCATCGACTGAGATATGTTCATGTTTGCCTGCGCACGCTCGACACCGTGTTTATCAATTGAAATAGTAAGCGAATGTTTGCTGCAGTTTATACAGGCAATAAAGCTACGATCCTTAATTTACGTTGTGTAGTTTATTATTTTGCTATCACTATTAATGCTTCAGCCTTTCAGGTGAAACTGCGACTTTTTTGGTGTTTCGAACAAGCACGCATACGAAATGTCTGATGCGATGTTGGTATGCATGAATAAGGGTGATCTTGATGAACGAGATTTTCGCCTACAAAAAGTTCAATGATCAATAAAGCTGAGACACGTGGACACGTTGCTTTGAACTGTAAAGCCGCATCGTCGTGGCGAAAGACACTGCTTACCTCCTGGGAGGCCTGGGCGAGCGTGATTCCGCGGTTTCGTCCAGGCTCCTGCTGGTGCTGCCCTCGGGCGAGATGAGCCGCAGCGACGGCAGCGCCGAGGGCGGCTGAGTGTTGGTGGCCTCCTCCCGACGCTGCGGCGGCGGGTGCACGCGCAGGCGGGGCAGGCACGGAATCAGCTCGATGGTCTGACCAGGCACGCAGTGCGACGAGTCGATGACGATAGCCAGCTCGGAGAAAGGGTGGCCGCCACGGTCGGCGCTGCAGTCGGTGGACGAGCAATCGGTGCCCATATGATCCTCGTTGGTGGACGGAAGCGAGTCCGAGGACGAGGAGCGCTGGCAGACGAAGAGGGGCGATGCGGCTCGGCCGTCCACGGGACTCCGCGCGCTGCTGGCCCGGGGGCTCTTGCAGGGCCGCCGCGGCCGCTGCTCGCCGTCGTCCGAGTCTGAGGTGGAGTGGGCCGCCACGGCGGCAGCCATGCTGCTCTTGGACGGGTTGCGCGACAGCTTGGCCTCTGCCACCAGCAGCTCGTTGGGCAGCGACTCGGAGCTGGGCGTGATGCCGGGCGAGCTCCCCGGCGTGGGACGGCGGTGCTTCTCCCCCTTGCGGTGCTTGTCCGCCTTACGGCAGCGTGGGCTCTCGAAGCTGATGCTCTTGGCGAACGGGGACGTGGCCCTGGACACGTCTCGCTCGGGGACGTCGAACTTTCCCGTGTCGAGGATGATGTCCACGGAGCCTCCACCCCGGATGCATGACTTGCTCATCCTAATTTCCGCGATGTCGATGCCTATGCCCTCATCATCGACAGAGTCCTCTGTGCTGGTGGTCTGGTAGTTGTGCCGCGTCGTGCGGTACTTGCCCTTGAGCGTCACGCGGTCTTTGAGTGACGGCGTGGCAGGGCACAGAGCTCCCCCTATGGACGACCTCCGTTTCTGCAGCAGTGGAGACGTCGGCCGGTGTGCCTCGAGGTATGGGTAAGCCTGGGCCACCGGAAACTGAAACGCCTTGGTACCGCACGACAGGTAGTTGGGCGATAGCGAATGGCCGCTCTTGGGGGAGACGCTGGCGCGCCGGCCCTGGTGCGCGGGGTTCTCCAGCTCGTCAGCGATGGGACTGCTCGAGTTGCACCTGGACAGTCCCGGGCTGGAGAGCGAAGAGTACCCGGACGTGCTGAGGTTCGACTCCGATATGGTGCGGTCCGCTGAGGAGCACATGATGGTGAGCGGACTCAGGTAGTTCATGGTCTTGCAGGATGGATTCGGAGTTCTGGGTGGGCTCGGCGCTTCCTCGGACTCGCAGGAGCTCATGTTGGCTGTGATCAGGATCTTGGGCATCGGCAGGTCGACGGAATATTTCCTCGGGACACTCAGATCCGTGGCCTTCTGCTTGCAGCCGCTGCCCACCTTCGGTAGGCTCAGCATAGACACCTGGGTCGTGTCCTGCTGCTGTTGCTGTTGTTGCTGCTGCTTCGTTGGGGACTTGGGGAACGCGGCCGGTGAGGCGGCCATCATTGTTTTCTGAAGCAAGTCCAAGAAAGCCCCCTTTGGGTCCCCTCCGGCAGCTTTGGGCGAACCGGGCTCTGCCTTGGGAGTTGCCAGTGTTTCCGCCACCATCGCCGTCTCTGTTGCCGTCGTCACACTCGGCGTCTCCTTCGCCTTCTCTTCCAGCGAGGACGACTGCTGCTCGACAAAAGAGCGCGGCGACGGTGAGCGGGAGCCACTACTGGCTACGGCGTCCTGGCGACACAAGGTTTCAGCACCGATGGAGCATCGCGAAGGAGACTCGGGTATCGGCGTCACCTCGACCTGCACCTCACTGGTCTTAGGCCCCGCGCTTATGCTATCCGAAGAAGAATTTTGCTCCTGCGACTGCTCCCGGATGGAGTGAAATTCTGCGGTCCTCTGAATAAAACTAGTCTCCATGCTGCCCTCGCTGGCAACTGACACGTCCGATATGTCCCCGGGGGTCTCCTCGCGCTTGATGCTCTGTATCTTGCGCTCGCTGAGCTTGATAAACTCATCTAGACTCATCCTCCGTTTTCCCGGCGATTTCGACGAAGTGACCAGCGAGGCTAGGATTCGCGAGGTCTCGGACTCCTTCTCCTTAGGAGCCGGGCCCGGACCGCTGGTACCAGGCATCGGGTTGTCGCTGTCGCTGGAATTGGCTGACTGCTTCTTAGAGCCGGAGGACTGCGACGATCGCTTGAGGAGCTCATCGAAGCTGAACGTGCAGGCCCCCTGCTCCTTGTCGGACGGGCTGGAACCGCCCTGCGCACTTCGGATGCTGTGCCGTCGAATGCGGCTCAGCAGTGACCGCTGACATGGCTGCGGGCTCAGACTAGCGGGCGTCAGGCTCGGCTGGGTGGAACTCAGGCTGTAACGTGTCGCGGGCGGCGACGGATCTGCGAACAGCCACATTGTACCCGAGTGAGCCCTTCGTCATAATGGTAGGCTTTGAATACGGCCATTGTACGCCATGTCAGCGACTGCTTTGACTATTTTAGCGAGCGGCATCACGAAACTACATACGCGTATATCACGTTGCACGCATCGAATAGACACTACACGGAACGATGAAGCATGATCAGTAACTTGTTCCCTTGCTGTATTAAAAGTCGCGAAATATTTTCGACGGGAAAAAAGAAGAAAGAAAGAAAACGGTCACATTGCAATAAGCGGGTCGAAATAGCAAAATAAAGAAGTGAACATGCTACTCAACTGTTTTTGCTGCGTTCAATCTCTTCGGCCAGAAACTTCTCAATCTTGTCGGCGAACTTGCGTTTTATGCAGTACACTAGCAATATGAGCAAAAGCACAGCTGAGACGGTGATCAGCCCTAACCAGAAGGGCTCCTCAAGCATCCTCTGACTGAGAGGACGGTACGGCAGACGGAACAGCTGCTTCTCGCAGCGCAGCCCTGAAAAAAAAAGAAGGTTCGATCATCGTTCGCACTGGCTTCGAATTATCGGGCAGTCAACCCGCACCATCATTGCGTTTAATGCATGAGTATGCTTGAAAATACTTCGAAATTTCTCTGCGGGATGCCTGTCAGGTAACTAGAACGTGGAAGGGCTTTAGTGCATACTGTAACGCTAAACTTACTAAAATTAGCATATCGACATTACGTTTTATTGCAGTTGCCAAGAAAAGCGCAAATTATTAATTGCAATGGCGCGAGAAAAATTGCCTGTAATGAAGGGTATTGTAGCTGGTATGCGCAATCGGTGTGAAATTCTGCTCACAACACGGTTACCTCGCCCACACAAAAGTACACCACATATTTTTCGTGCTGTCTCTATACACGCCGGAGAGCTTATCCCATGTTGCTTACCCCATGTTGTGCAAGCCAGTTTAACGCTCGTTGAATAAGTTATGGATAATGCTGTTTGGACGAGAAACTTGAAGAGTTTCACAGACAGAGCGGCATTTAGCGATTATTAACTCTTCGAACGGTTTCTGCCACCGGTTGATGCATGAAAACTGGTTCGACAACGTACTATATAGGCAATCGAATTATCAATTAACCAAACTACGAGACTGTTCGCTCTGACTGAGGGCAAACAACATGTAATGACAATAGCCGAGATGGAACCTGTGTTTTCTCTGAGAAATAAACTTACACAAGCACTTCGAATGCATTTATGTCATTAAAAATATATAGACACTATACTCCAATGTTTAGAGACCACTCATTCTCTGAGATTCCCTCTGACAAGTGTTTCAGGTTCATAATACAGGGTTTGTCCGAAAAGTAATGTCAGCGATTATATTGCGAAGCGACTATACGTCGCAACGCGCTAGGACCGGTTGGGATTGGTGGAGGGGGAAGTTAGCTTACACATGCCCGTTCGCTCAGTCGTCTGCGACCATCTGGAGAGTAAGGAAAGGCTTTTCCGTGAAACTCGTTTTATTTCCCGTGCAAGCCGTAATGCAGTGCTCGTTGGAACAAAGGATTGCTATCGAGTTTTGTGCGAAACTCGGACAGTCGGCAGTCGAAACTTTTCCTGTGATAAAGACAGCTTTTGGTGATAATTGTTTGTCAGAACGTCAAGTCTACCGGTGGCACAATACCTTTTTAGAAGGTCGGGAAGAGGTCAGCGATGAAGCCCGCGCTGGACCGCCATCAACGACCATCACCGACGAAAATGTGACGCGTGTGAGAGATATTTTGTATTCAGACCCTCGTTTGAGTGTTCGTTTAGTGGTACAGACAGTAAAATTCCAAAAAGTACCATTCACGAGATTTTGACGAATAATTTTCAGATGCGAAAAGTGTGCGCTAAGATCGTGCGCAAAATGTTAATGGACGACCAAAAATCAAGCCGAGTTGAAACGGGCCAGCAACTTCGTGACTTGTGCGAAAGTGACGGTGACAAGAACTTTTATTGGTCCTCAGAAACTGGCCAGGGGGAGCCGAAGGCTCCCACAGATCAGTCGGTAGCTCCGCCCACGATGGCACCGGGAGGCGAAATCCCGTTGCGATGTCGTGGGCCCTCTGGACTGCCTGGAGTTGGATGTGGTGGTGATCGCTTCTTAGGAACTCCTCCCACTGTTCCTTTGTGGCAAGTATAGAGTTTTCTATGGCTGGGCACAGCCAGAGCATATGATCGAAAGAGCATGAATCAGCTCCGCATTTGGGACACGACTGCGGGAAGTGTGGGTCTATCCTGCTAAGGGACCGCGGATTGGGGTACGTGCGGGTTTGTAACATTATGAGCGTGCTAGCTTGTGGTTTATTTAGTTTTGGGTGAGGAGGAGAGAACCGCCTCCTTTCCAAGCGGTAGTGTGAAACGATTTCGTGAAAGGTGCACAATGGGTCTTTCTGGATGCAAGCCTCGTTACGAGGATGGCCGTTGACGGCTGCGCGGGTCGTGAAATCGCGCGCCAGATGTGAGCCCGTTCGTTGGGGTTGCAGCCATGCGGTTGGATCGAGTCCCCCAGGTGGGCCGGGAACCATGAAATGTGGAAATATGCTTCCGTGCCGATTTGACCGAAATTAGTGAGCTTGTGCGAAAGTGACCCCCACTTTTTAGACAATGTCATCACAGGAGACGAGTCTTGGGTGTTTAAATACGACCCCGAAACAAAAAGGCAAAGTGCTGAGTGCTACAGTTCGGCGTCCCATCGCCCCAAGAAGGCCATAATGAGCAAGTCAAAGGTAAATACCATGCTCATTGTGTTTTTTGACATCAGCGGGCTCGTCCACCATGAGTTTGTACCACATGGCAGAACGGTGAATGGCAAATTCTACGTGAAAGTGCTCAATAGATCAAACCAAGGATTCATCGCGCCCGGCCTGACATCGGGGGTGATTGGAAACTTTACCACGACAACGCGCCAGCCCGCACCGCCTTCCTCGTGACCCGCTTCCTGGCCGATTGAAAGGTGCCAACGGTTCTCCAGCCACTCCACAGTCCTGACGTGGCTCTCCTAGGCTTCTTTTTCTGTCTGCGCTTGAAAATTCCCATGAAAGGACATCATTTCGGGACAGTTGGCAAAGTCGAAGAGGCTTGCACCAAGGCTCTAAAGGACATTCTTAAGGAGACCTACCGTGACGCCTTCGATGCCTAGAAATCTCGCTAGAAGCGATGTAACGACGCCGGAGTAGCATATTTTTAAACATTTTATAGTGTTGTACCGATCTGATCAATAATTTCTTTTTAATGAACTCCCTGACAATACTTTTCGGACATACCCTGTAAATCACGAAAGGAATACGGCTGCGCACACAAGTACTCTTCACTTTAGCGCATTGCATTCAGCACTCGGGACACCTGACTCTAGTACTCCGCGAAGCATGCGCAAAATGGCACGTCTCATCGCAGCTTGCTGCACACACACACAAAAAAAAACATAGAATGTGAAACGTATCTTTATAATTGTTGAGACGTGTTACATTGAGGCAGACCCCTAAGAACGATAAAAAAAAAGAAGTTATCAATCACGCCCCACGGTATCCAGTATCTCTCAGTATGTACAGCACACAAGGGAAATGTTTAAAAATGAAGGAGGTGTACTACACGATATAGCAATGTTCCTAAGTCTGCCGTCTTTGGAAAACTCGAAAACGTGTCAGAAACGCCGATTTACATGTAAAGTTGAAAAGAGCGATAATGTACAGCACATGACGGCAATGTTTAAAAAGCACGCCAAGGCTACCTCACTGTGGCTTTGTTGGATGACTTGGTGAATTTTACGCGTTTGATGTAAGCCATACCTTTGGCATGCGGCTAGTGTGCTCGCTGGTTGTCTAAAATGATATTATACTTAACAGGCAATAACAACGACAAGGAAAGCAACAACGACAACATCATCAAAAAAGTTTCCGCTGTGCTGTCGAGAACTTTTAAGTTCAATCTCCACCTGGAGACAAGTGTATTACTTCTTTTTTTTCTGCGCATCGACATTTTGGGATGACCGACTGACTTTCAGACTGCATTAGCGAAGACCCAATTGTGATCTGTAGAACAGCTTTCACCATTAAGAAGGTCAAGTAAGGTTCAACAATCGTTTTCTCGGTCGCACGCTGTACGGCAGAAAATATATGCTTTCGAATACCGAGTGCTCCGCCTTTCGCTTTAAAAACAACAATAACAAATAATTACACTTCGACTGCAAGATTTTACTTGCGCCACATTGATAGTTTATCATGTATAAATAAATATATAGGGATCCAGCACGTCCTTTACTGGTCTTTGGCGGATTATGAAGACAAGTATATACAAGAAGTATGATGTGTGCACACCCTCATAGAGATTTGTGAAATAAAGTCATTACCTCGCTCAGAAATGGAAGACTGAATAAGTTTAATAAAGGCCTCCATAAGGCCATACAAGCAACAACGAAGACAAAAGATTTAGCACGCGCAAAAGTGCCGCGTGTGTAACTGACTTGAAACGTTTGGTTAACTCAATTGACAACTCCACAAGCTACGGGTGTGAAACATCCTTTGTACTCCCACCGCTTGTACTCCCACCAAGGCACAGGATCGTCAATATACAATGTACGGTAATAGCCGAAAGTTAACTAAGGAAATTCAAAACGTTTTTTATCTCGTGAGTTAGGATTCTTCCGTGGCCCGTTGGGCCACGGAAGAATCCACGGGCAATGGACCCATACACAGTCCACCGAGGCACGCTGAGAGAATTGGCGAACAGACGCTGTGTAGGTTGTCACGGAGACACCCCTTCAGGCTCTGCATGAAACGACTTTCAGGGAGCGCAAAATTGCCCGGACCCTCACTGAGCTGGCCAGGCTGCGTAGTGACTTCGTGTTCCGGACGAGATAACTCTGCGCCGCTGGTCTCGAAAATAATCCCCTGAAATGAACGTATACCTTCCAGCGACGTATTCTCGCGTCGAATGCAGCTTATGCGAAGTTCTTGGTTTAAGCCAGAAGATTAAGCTATGCAATTATAGAACACAACTCCATTAGGCTGCAAGGAGATAGCAGGGTTTTGTGTAGACCA
The DNA here is from genome assembly GCF_013339745.2 of Dermacentor silvarum. Classification (NCBI taxonomy): domain Eukaryota; kingdom Metazoa; phylum Arthropoda; class Arachnida; order Ixodida; family Ixodidae; genus Dermacentor; species Dermacentor silvarum. The sequence goes on from NC_051154.1 coordinate 137,135,003, forward strand.
AGGAATGCGAGAGATTGGCGCAGGCTCTGTGAGTGTCTCGTCAAAAGTGTAACATTTACAGGGTTTCTCGATGCTGGAGGCGACCCAGTCTCCAGCTGTATGCACAATGCTCAAGAAAGGAGCGTACCTTCAAAGAAGATGTTGCAGTGGCAGACAAAGGATCCGTTGAGGACGACACAGCGGCCCTGGGGCCCGCAGGGATGTCCCGCGCATGGGTCCACTGTCTGGGTACAGTCGGGACCCTGAAAACCCTGCTGGCACGAGCACTGCAGCGCCCCCGATGACGACACGCTGCAGTTGCCACGACCGCTGCAGGCGTCGCCAACGTCGCACACGTGCACGTGGCAGAACATCGCTGCGGCAGAATGAGAGACGCCAAATGTCTTTGTTAAGTCATCGGGGTCACATTGTTAGTTAGTAAAGCAAAGTATTGGCACAATGACAGTAACAGAACTGCGCTCAGACCTATGCTGTTTTGCCTCTTTGTCTGTGCCGCATGTCTTGACCAATAATTCGAACAGAAAGATCGCGAACCTCCGCAGCATGCTGCGGCTGCACGCAACAAACATCTCTTACTGCAACCTCTGTATGCATCTGAGCGCAGAAAGCAGCAAAAGTGCAGACGGTAAAAGTGCGGCCGGGAATGAGTGCTCTGCACGATAGAAACGACCTTGGTAGTACTTTTTAGGCTGATAGTTTCAGCCTTAAAAGCATTAAAAGTATGAATCACTGTGTTTCGTGCTTGAAGGTGGTGCAAGAGTGTTGTCTACCAGCAGCGAGTTGAGCCGTTTCTACTCGGCCTCTCACGGGAGAAAATATTCGCAATACATAGTACCATATTTCATCGGCCCAGAGAGCCACACGTTCACTGCACATATTTTAAAGGCCAACAGCCTTGATTCGCCGCCAAAAGACACGCTCTGCATTCTACTGTGCGCATGAATTTCCTGGACTTTTTCTCCCTTTATGAACAGTTTTCCTATCCACGTCTGCACGTGTAGGATAGGTAACCGGACTTGGTTGCCCTCACTGTCCTTCCTGCGTTCCTCTGTCCGCGGGAGTGACTGTGAAACGATGTCAAATTTCAATTTGTGAAAGCGTCAAAACGTCGAAGTCCAGTTGGTATGTTTCAGTCAAAAATGACTTACTAGCTTATCCAGAAGCGCACAGTTTGAGAACAATGAACACCTTCACGAATACGATGGCGCGCGCCCTGCGTCATGGTCACTGGAACTGGTGTCAATTCGCGCGCATTTTTACCCCCCAAAAAGGTTCGTCTAGTTCCAAGTAAACTCCCCCTTGTTTTTCCTGCACTTTCAGTAATATTGAACAACATATGCAGAAATCCCCATGTGCGACCAGTCCGGTAAGAAACACCGTCTCACTCTTTCTTACGTTTTGACACGTTTCGCCAATGATCTTTCATAACGTTTTCATGTGATATAAGAATTGTCTGCTACCCGCCGCGGTGGCTCAGTTAGCTAAGGCGTTGCGCTCCTGAGGTCGCGGGATTGAATTTTGATGGAGGCGAAATGCAAGAACGCCCGTGTGCTTGCGTTGTAGTGCACGTTAAAGAACCCCAGGTGGTCAAAATTAATCCGGAGCCCTCCACTACGGCATGCCTCATAATCAGACCTGGCTTTGGCACGTAAAACCCGAGAAAGAATTGCTGTAATGCAGTGATTTCGGCTTGTTAGTATGACATCGTGAGGCTTATAGCACGTGAAATAACAAGGACGAAGGAAGACGTGACACATACAGAAAGAATATTTGTCTGCTAGGGTAATACCCGTCGTCTTCTTCTTTCTGGGGTTTTACGTGCCAAAACCAGTTCTGATTATGAGGCACGCCGTAGTGGAGGGCTCCGGATTAATTTTGACCACCTGGGGTTCTTTAACGTGCACTACAACGCAAGCACACGGTCGTTTTTGCATTTCGCCTCCATCGAAATGCGGCCGCCGGGGCCGGGATTCAATCCTGCGTACTCGTGCTCAGCAGCGAAACGCCTTAGCTGACTGAGCCACCCCGGCGGCTAATACCCGGTGAAGTTGTACATTCTGCTGTGCTGCAATGTTAACAAGTGTTCTTCCTTCCGGCCCTGCTTATCTCCCTGGTAAGAGTTGCATAAGGCGTGTGCCAGCAAGATGTCGTAACTGCAAAGCTTATGATAGCATGCAGGCAGCCAGCCTTGGATATGGGAACAGATTCGTGGTACAAGACAAACAAGAAAAACTGCAGCATCTGCTTCCATAGCGTCGACATGCGCTTTCCCAGATAGAAAGGCGAGTCAACAGCGGTTCAAATCGAAGAAATACAAGGTGTTCTTGGGCGCATTAGTGTATCATGCGGTTTGTTGTTTAGACTGCACTATCTTTGAGATAAGCCCACATTTTTAGATTGCACTATCTGCGGGATCGGCCGATATTTTTCGTTGAGTAAAGCCACGCTTCCGGTTTCGGTTTCAGGCACGCGCAATATGAACGTGCGCGTCTGGGTTCAAATTCGGCCTTTTTTGCGCTAATTACGCATTATTGCTGCTCCGTACAAATCTATACGCTAACTTGGTGCGTCTTTTTCGTTCCGAGCTTCATACTGAGGCCTTTTTTCGTTGTCCTACGTGCTCTAGACGGCCTCAAATTGCCTTCTTTGGGCGAAAGTGGTGAGGAAGTGGCTGCCAGATACCCGGATCCCACGAACCCCAAATCGATCTGATGTTTCCAAAGAACACCTTGTCTTAAAAACGGGAAGACAACAGGCAGCTCAGCCTAGCTGTTGAATTATTCTTATGCACGTTTTCGCTAGTACAATGAATATCGTACCTAGCAACCAATCATCCTACACTTGTCGACGTAGCGTGCACTCGCGCATACCTGCGAATGGCGGAGTGCAACTGCAGAGGCGCTTCTTGGAAGTGACGTCTTCGATACAGGATCCTCCGTTAAGGCACGGGTTTGGCGTGCAGGAGTCCAGGGAGACGTCTGCCAGCAGCGTCACGGTTTTGTCCAGGTACAAAGGATCTAGGTAGGAGTGACAGTCAAGAACGTGGATGAACGCATGAGCTACAAGAAATCTGGAAACACCTTTTTTCAAGCTTTCAAAACGTCGTGTAAGTAGAAAGGCGCCATGGAGGTGCACATGTGTGGGCAGATAGAAAACTTTTAAAAGCACGACTCACAAAACATGAATACACTGGTTCCACAGCCCTATCCGATCCTGTTCTGAGCGATGCGCCACTCCGTGTCCCTTATTTTCTCTTCTATGTCCTAGTCTATATCACCGCGGTATGTACCGCCTGATCGCACACGTCCTCAAGGCACGAAGTAGATTACTGGACGTGCTAGTTTAACGATGCATGAGAATACTTTGGAATACGGTCACTAGTTCTGAAAGAAAGAAGGCGACTGTTTGTACTTTCACTACTGCGCATTACGTGCCTCTATAACACACGGCGAAAATATAGCCACGAAGCCATTTAATGCGTTTTGATGGCAAGCGCAGAAGACACGTGAGAGGTTCCTTATACAAACGAATAACTCCGCATAATGAGTGATAACCAGAAGGACCAATAGCGACTTAACCCTACCGACATACAACATTAATTCCTTTCACGTACAAGAAAAAAAATTGATGCCCAGATATAAAAGCGATCACATTATACCTGTAACAGCCCCTTATTGAAATTGTCGCTCTTGGATTATTTCAGAGAAAATTGCGGGTAGTTGTCCTGTCGTTTTCGGGAACACGCTGCATAACAGACAAGGAAGTATTTCGGACAGGCCACGCTGTTATTTGCAATATGTTACGATAAAGGGAACAAGTACGTGTTATTGCACAAATTCTTGTTATTGTTTCCGGACGCAGTCTGGTTGAACGAATTCAAGGGGCTTGGCGGCAGCGTAGTCCACTGACACCACTGAGAGTACGAAACAGCTTCACGCTGTAATCTCAAGGCGCAAGGCCATGAGTGCATACGTTTCAACGAGGGACTTGAGTGACACTTAGCGCAATCAACCTTTATTTCTAAAGCATGGTTCCCAAATGGAGCATCGACATTCCAATATGACGTCACAGTCAGAACACGCAGGCCTTCCATGTACGAGAAAAATAAGTAGAAAATTGATGCTTAGATACAAAAGCGATCACATTGTGGTTGAAACAGCTGAGCAGGCGCTGACCCCCCGCGAAATCAATCGCACCTTTTCGTGTGATGAAGTAGGCTTGGAAAGGGGCCGCCGGGGCGCCGTATGATAGCCGAAGTGTGTGGAGCGTGGACGAGACGGTGGCATTGTCGGCGCCAGCGCTGAGTCTGAGCGCCAGCTGCGGGGTCCGGTACGGGTCCCACAGGTGGACAGCGCCAGCAGCGGCGCCCGCAGAGGCAACGCTGCGGTTTACGAAGCGCAGCTCGACGCGCTGTCCCAGCGGCGCCAGCAGGCGCACGCTGTAAGCCAAGCCCTGCGGCGGCCGGTGCGGGTAATTGAGGCTCTGCACGAAGCCCCGAGAGCGAGCCGGCAGCTGCAGGGTGGTCTCCAGCGATGAACCGGACACTGCAAGGAACGCCAGAGTGTTGCGAGTTTTCCGAGTATGCCAACCGGTTTGCAACCCAACAAAGGTCGCACAGACATGTACAAACAGCAAGCAAGTTTGACTGCCGGCGAAAGTATATACTTAAAAACTGACCCTGAGCTGAGCCATCCGAGGATGCTTACAAATGGTGCGGACAAAGAAAAAAAAGAAAGAAAAGGTTCTCCCTTAAAACAACGCAATGGTAACAATGTACAAAATAATAGATAAGAATATTAAGCTAAAGTTGCCTCGTAAGAAAAAAAAAAGTGACAGGCCTGCGCGACACACACAGCACAGTCGCAGCGTAAGCTGGTGGAGCGGCTCACGAGTAGCTCCAATTTGGGCACCACGCACAGCAGGGTCTTCGCGGCAGTCTCTTCGCCTCGTTTTGACGAGAACGATCTGAACTGTCCGCCCGGCGTCGACGGCGAGCTGCGGCTTGTAATGCTCTCTGCACAGCAGTCTGCTGAGCCCGATCAAGCCTTAGAACTGCAACTTACATGTCGGGCACGCCGCCTTTGCAGGCACCTTAACTAGATGGCGCCACCATACTGGCGGAGGCTCGGCAGCTCGGGAGCGCGTTGATTGCGCGCCTCGTCTGAACCGCATATCGTCGTCTGCGCCTGCGGACGCTGCGTTTGCAGGCATCTTGCCTAGATGGCGCCACCATGCACACAATACACGGTCCCAAAGTGAAGCCGCGAAATGCCTGCTTTAATTGAATTCTGGGGTTTTTACGTGCCAAACCCACGATTTCATTATGCGGCACGCCGTACTGCGGGACTCCGGAATAATTTTAATTACCAGGGGATCTTTAACGTGCCCTCAATGCACGGGACACAGGTGTTTTTGCATTTCGCCCCCATCGAAATGCGGCCGCCGCGGCCGGGATTTGATCCCGCGACCTCGTGCTTAACAGCGCAACACCATAGCCGCTAAACCACCGAGCGGCGGGTAAATGCCTGCTTTAGGTTTTACATACAAATTTTATCTCCTGCAGCCCTTCTTTACATGCTACTCTTTTTTTTCAGTAATTCCTTCCACCAGTGTCACCAATCATCAAAGCGCTAGTATTCGTACAAAATTCGGGACAGGCTAAGTTCCAACTTGCCCGGTTCATCATCCTTGTACAGAATTCAGCAATTTAATTTTACGGCTGATTTGCAGCGTGTAAGATGGAGAAGGAAAAAAGAAACAGAAGTGGTCGTCACAGAGGAAGAACCGACTTAACTAAGTTGTAGTGCCTACTCAGCTAAGACATAGCTGTGAAAGTGATGACTTAGCCTCTGCCGCAGCAATAAAACATTGAAATAAAGATTGCCACGAGATCTTAATGCGTTGATGCGTAACCTTGAGGAATCTAAGGTACAGGGAGTGTTCATGGATGCACGAACGTATCCGATATTGAGGCAGGATAAAAAACTCATGCTTCCTCATTATAGTTGGACTGAACAGAATTTATTTCCACGTTCAATGAAGCGAGGCGGCGGAGACTGAAGGCGTGATGCCTGACAAGGGACTCTGCTCCCACGCCTACGGGTAATACTGTAGATATTTTTTTATATAGGCTGTCCCACGTAACATGTGCCAAAATAAAAAAAAATATATTTAAAGTTTACTTAAAAGTCTACTTACAAGTTTTTTTCCAAGCCTGAAAGAAACCAGCAAAAGCAAGCGTAAAACGTGCTCCGCGATTAGTCGCGTGGCACTTTTTTGTGTTTTGGGGGCTTTCTCAACGCTTCAAAAAACTTTTGTGAAGTACGTATTGATTGAGAATTTTCCATAATGGCCTACTACAATTTTCGGATTGACAATTTTGCTCTGACTTTAATTCTTGATAAGGTAATTATTTAATAACTAATTACTTAATTACGCAAAATACAAACAACAGTCTGGCTTGCTCCAAGCGACGGCAAACAACAGTACCTTTGTTCTGCCCAGCTATGTGACACAAGCATATTTTTAAATTGTGGCACAAGTTGCGTGAGACATAGCATGTCTAATTGTTTAACGGCATCATGTACTGTTAACATTAAACTATAATAGCATTCAATGTCATAATGCACTATAACGTCGCCTAACAGCGTCCAAATAACGTGTTCAGAAACTGTTACAGCGTATATATTTGCATCATTAAAGTGTAAATATTTTGTTCTTTGACCTATATTATAGAAACATGTTTAAAGTTATTTGTAATTTCTTCTCAATTATCTTATTCTGCGTTACGAACACGTTTGGTCAACCGGCCTGATAATAAATTTGTGTATTCCAATACGTACTGCTGTAGTTCTCTTATGTTATTGGCAGTAAGGAAAAAAACCCACAGATTTGTGACATTTGCATGCATTGCCTTTTAAGTTCCATTAAGTTCATTTTAAGTCATACACCAGATGAATTAGATATGAGTGAGGTGTGCAGTCTGCTTTCGATTCCTCTAGTACATGCTGTTGCGGCAGCTTGTGCAACCCATCAGCGCAGCCACTTTTCAAGACAACCTCTGCAAGCTTTTCACAACACCTTAATTACAGTGGGCCTGGTAAACTACTTGGTGATGTTGTTACGTGCTGTAACGCTAGTGAATTGATCCGTTGATCCGTTTAGTATAGCGCGGCTGCAGTTTTCTTCGGCGCACGAAAACTAGGTGTGGCCCCACTACACACGTATGTTCTCGTGTAAGCTTTTAGTAGAGCGTTTGGCCGTTTGGCGTAGCCGACCCACATCTAACGCTAACTGCTGCAGTGCCACTGATGGGCAGAACTCAAGCAAAATTAGCGGTAACGATGACGTCCTTTGTTCGGCCGAGCGATTTCAAAACAGTCGACTGGTTTCAATAACGGCAATAAAACAGTGATAATACTTTGTCCTCCAAGTGAGATGAGACTAAGTGGAGGCTGATTTTACCATTTATTTCTTGCCGTCGATACATATAGCAAATAGCATGGGTGAATTTGGATTGATGCGGGTGGCCTGGCCACTGCCGTGCTGTTACGCTAACTACGTAAGCCACGCAAAGCCTGCAACACTAAACGCTTGCCGCCAACGGACGCTCATGCCACCAACGGACAAACGGCATATCAAGCTGAATGCGATGCGCACAATTGTGTTTATATATGTGCCTCGCTCCGCTCGAGAAACGAGTGAGCGGAGCGTGGCGGCGCTTGGCTTTGTCGTTTTGCAGCCAAGCTGGCGGCACGCCTCTCGCCTCTCCGGGATACGCACTTAAAAATTCGGAATCAACGCCGCTCTCTGCAGTACCTCATGATGTGGAATCTGAGTTGAGCGGACTCTAAGCGACGCTTGGATAAAACTCTCTAATGTTAGACGCGTTATCTTACATGTTACGCAAACCATTTGCCGCCACGAAGATGTGGCAACATTGCCGTCACCATTCCGTTCCTTGCTTTCTGTCTACCAGATGGTGCCACAGCATTGAGCATTGGCCGCGGTTCTGCGATGCCGAACGCTCTACTAAAAGATTTCCCGAGGACATGCGTGCACGGGGTCGGAGACTGCGCGCATCGGTGCAAACGGCCGTAACGATATAATGAAGTCGTCCGTAATATCAGCATTTTGTCCGTGATTCCGCTCAGAAGTATGCCATAAGGAAGGCGAAAAGAACAAAGCAGTTTTCAGCGAGTCACAAGAACAGGGAGAGTTGCCCGTATGGAAAACGACATGATGATGTAATTACAAAACTCGCCTCAAGGTCAAACGCACTGCTAACTAAGGTGGGGCACGCATGCACGTATAACGTTTTCGCTTTGCCTTTACGCAACCGCGTAAGTGTATGACGGCCTGTGGAAGGGGGGCCCGCAAAGGTTGATTTCGTAAGAGCCGGGCGATGTTGAGTGACTCCTTGCCCGCACGTCACGGTGTATATCTAGACTGTTTCACTGGTTACAAACATAGGCCCTGCACGGCTTCCGGTTTTGCCCACTGACGTAGCTGCTGAATGTAACTGGCAAAGAAGCACCCATGCGTAAAAACATAAACCTGATAAGGCACGTGACCGGAAGTTTCTTGGGGGCAGAACGCTCGCGGCTGTTATCGCGAGCTTGAAACCGTCTATATATGAACAGATTCCAACGTCGCATTTTCTCGGTCCCATCTTTGGCGCTCTCTAAATGAAAATTTCGTCCGCAGGAAAAGGCATTTCAGTACACAGCAAAACGGAAAACCGGGCTAGTTGGTAACTGCTGACCATATTGAACTGAAGCACCAAACAGGCCGAACACGAAATAAATTATGGGGTTTTACGTGCCAAAACCACGATCTGATTATGAGGCACGCCGTAGTGGGGGACTCCGGAAATTTGGACCACCTGGGGTTCTTTAACGTGCATTTAAATCTAAGTACACGGGTGTTTTCGCATTTCGCCCCCATCGAAATGCGGCCGCCGTGGCCGGGATTCGATCCCGCGACCTCGTGCTCAGCAGCCCAACGCCACAGCCACTGAGCAACCACGGCGGGTAGGCCGAACACAAGCAAAATAATGGCTCGTGTTCGTGTGTGTCTCCGTTGTTCTACTAGCAGCGCGCCTGCGAACGAGGCCGCGGCTGACGCATTTCCATGGTGGCAGAATGCAAGGACGCTCGTGAACTTAGGTGCACGTTACAGAACCCCAGGCGGTCAAAATTAATCAGGAGTTCCCCACTACGGCGCGCTTCATAGATCATAATTTTGGCACGTAAAAACCAAATAGTCTAATTAATTAACAAAAAAATTCTACTTGCACTTCATTTTTCTGCTCTATATATACGGTTCAACATGGTCTGTTCAGTAAAACAGGCACGCAAGCTATTCTTCTCGCTTGCGGCATCTCGTGGCTGCTCACCGTACACGGCATGAAGAAGGTGGTTCCCACGATTAACGCGAATATTGTATTTATGTTCCCCACAAAACTTTCAAGATTTTGTCAATCTACCGATCCGTTCGTAAAGCTTTGTGGTTGGACGAAGAAGCATCAGTCTCCTTCTGTGCCGCGCACGCAAGGCGTTGTTTATGCCATTCCGTTCATGTGCGGCAAACTATACACAGTGTTCTATTCCAAGGCCACTAGATGAAGCGGCCGAAGGCGAGATGCTGATGCAAAGAACATCGCGACGTCGCAACGAAGCCGGAGCTCCGCCAAGCGCGCACACAAAAAGCAAACAAATGGAAGTTCCGGCGCGACTATGTTTGTGTGAGTTTATTGACAGTCTCTTCGATTTGTCTGCACCTTCTGAACTAGTTCCGTTGCGGCGCCGTGAGAGTACAGGGCCAGTTCAGAAAGATCAAGTGTAGGGGCCGCATAACATAAAACTATTCCATTCAGATTTTATTCCAATCTAGTTGCAGCTTCTTGAACAGAAGCGTGAAACGCTGGCCATCTGCAGTGGTCCCAAAAAGAAAAATTGGGAGGACGCTTAAGCTTTGCTGTTAAGAGTGGAACGCGGTAGCATTCAAAGATCCCTGACTGCTACTCATGGTTCCCGACGACTGCAGCTTATGCAACCGTAATGGTTACTGGCAAACACTGGCGGCGAACGCTATGCACGTAGGAGAGCTTTCTGGCGGAAACGCGGCCTCTTGCGTGGGCCGATCCCGGAGATAGTGCGCAACCGCGCCAAAGAAACTACATTATTTCCAGGTTTCCGTATTTGTTTCGCACTTTTAATATTTCAGTCTGAGAAGATTTAACATAAAGGGCATGCGCTGTGGCTGTTTTGTTTCATGACATTTGTTTGTGGATTGTCATTCTCAAAATTCCGAGGAATAGCTTTGCCAAGAATGCAAGACAAGGTATGAGCAACATTAATGATAGAATGGTGTGGCATTCCTAAACGTAGTTCGGGATGATTTTCTCGGCCGCGGGCGCCAATGCCGACGCCGACGCCGGATTTTCTGCGACACGGGGCCCTAAACACTATCGCGTTAAAAAGGAGCAATAACGTTTGTCACAAGACGTTCGTTTATGGAATGAGCCCTGACAGCATGGGCAACGACGAAAAGCAAGACGAAATATTGAATCTCGTCACATTCATATTACGACGCCTAAACAATTTTACTTACCTGCCGCTTCGTAAACTCATAGCTGTTTACTTGTCTTACAAACAAGCTGTCGACATTGCGGACAGCAAGAACATCTCGCTGAACGTTAACACAAAGCCGCAAGCTGGCGGATGTCGATCATCTGCTCGAAGCGCCACTGCCATGCTGCTTTACTTTGGCTGCACCTCGTATACCGAGCGTGTGCAGGCCAGTCGTGAACTCGCCGAGAACTCGGTTTGCTTTCTCGCAAAAAAAAAGATAAAATAAAAAGAAATAGCAGAGTGCAGAAGGTGCGCGCTGCGCTGCAGCAGACAAACGAATATGAAAGTGCTGCACTTTCTGAACAAGTGCAGTAAGTGCAGCCAAATCGAATAGACCTTGTGTCTCATCTTCAACATAGACTTGCTGACGTCATGGAGCATATGGCAGTGATGATAGCTTCACATTTCCCAGAAGACAGATGGCATGGGTTTGAAACCAAAATCGCATGCGGTTCGCCCCGCAAGAATCATTCGCGCTTTTCACGAGGAAAACCACGAGATGCCTGAGTGATCGGCTGAGGAAGCTTAAACAAAAATTAAATCGATGGATTAACAACAGCAACAACAACAAAAAAATAAAAGAAAGGAAAAGAAAAACAGAGAAACACCTAATGATGTAAACGCAATTTTCTTTTCTTATTATCCGCAAATTGTACACACTAAATATTGATGATATTTCGATTATTTAAAGGGATAGTTTGTGAGAAGCCGTGACCTCAATCACACTTTCTTTTCTTTCTTTTTCTAACTTAGCGTGACAGTTTTAAACCTTTTTCGACATCAAAGTAAATAAATGAAACTGAGCGGCCAGTCCAGTTACTTCGGTGATTTTCAACAACTGCCGCAAGAGCAAGAACATGAACACGGCGCGGATCTCTCAACTTACTTTATTTGCTTACCGCATGGTTCTCCACGGCTATCATTGCCTATGTTCTGCGCGACTGGCCCGCCATTGTTTGGAACATACTGCCAGAGTTCTATAGAGGGCTGGAAATAATCAGCATTAGTTTCAACAAAGGCGCTGACAGGTGCATGGAACAAGAGCCTCGGTTTCTGGTTCATCCATAGAATAAACACTGCTCGAGCTTGAGAGAGAAAGAAGAGAGAGAAAAGAAAGTGTCAGCTCCGACGAACCTGCTCAAATAACTGCGCTCGCAATGCTTCCGGCTTCTGCAGCTCCGCTAACGTGTGGAATCTTTCTGGCCTTTCTTGAGAGAAAAATGACTACCAAGGTGGAATGAACACGCGCGCCGTGGATCTCGAGAAATAAAACAAAAGTACACATAGAGAGAGACAAAGATATCAGTGCAGCAGCGAGACAAAGAGCTCGGAATGGATGGACGTGGAAGGAAAAATACATGTGCAAAAAATTAAATATATACTTACACATATAAATAAAAAATATAGACGGAGTCTTCTGCTTATTCCACGTGAAAAATCTGTCCATGGCGTCTTACTTATTGCTAGCAGAGAAACCAATCGTCGAGACGAGAGCGTACTCGGCGTTTCTCAACTGCCACGAGGAGGGACAGCGACGAAACAGCGGGGAATGACGCCTTCAACCGGCGCCCGAAATATAAAGAGGCCCAGCCTTCTTTCTTTTTTCTTTATTTTCCCTTTTTTTGATCGTGACCCGCTTTCTTCTATCCTTGCGAAGAACTCACAATATTTCTTAATAAACCGTCACGGGGAAATTAAAGAGCGCGCATATTGTCTTTGTATTCTCTCTGTCAGGACAGAGAGACGAACGGCGGCCAATTTTAATCACTTTCCATTAGATGAGGATGAGGAGCAGGGAGAAGCTCAACATAGGCAAGGAGGGCAGGGGCGTTGTTGAGAGAGAGAGAGAGCAATACCTAAAAATAGAAAAAAACAACAACAACATTGTGAGCTTAGAAGTGGCGCGAAACCCACGTTAAAGCACCTTGCGCGCCGTATATAATTTCGTGCGCGCATGCAGCATGCGAGTAGAAAGTTCCCGGGACTAATTGCGAGGAAACTGCACCGCTCCAGTGTGAAGACGGGGGTGGGAAGGATGATGGGGAGCAGCTGCAGAACAGGTGGAGAAGCCTCCGGGAAGAAGATCGTTCGAATGAACATCGAAGTGAGGAATTTCATCGGGGCCCGATAGAGGAACCCCGCAAGCGCTTAATTCCTTTTTCATTTTATGTTAATCTCTTCTTCTCTCTGAGAGGTATTGTATGAGAGTCCCACGGCACCGTTTTGCTGAGATCGCGCAATGTGAACGCTACGCGAGAGGAAAGAAAAAAAAAGAAAGAAAAAAGAAGAAAGGCAACAAACACAGACACGCGCAAGGGAAATGAAAGATTTGCGAGCGCTGCGGGGCGCTGGAATGGAACCGGTGATGAAACTAGAGAGGAGGGCCTCCCTTTCATGGTCACTCGCTCGGAACAGCACGACCCCGCAGATCGCTAAAGGGAGGTAGTACACGCTGCAGGGAAGGGACAAGTCGACAACAGTGCTGGGTGAAAAGTGCGAGAAAATAAAAAAGAATAAAAGCAAAGAAAAAGGGGTATATCCCTATGTGCCAGAGAAACCATTAACGGAGCACCCGCGCTCTGCCCTTGTTCCGCATTTTTCTTTCTTCAGTGAGTAATAATTAGTCGCGCTAATTAGCTCCCATTTCGTAATAACTTTTCGTACTTTCCGTCCTACTTGGCTCACCCGAGCCTTGAGTAATGATTCCGCACACACGTACAGTTAAGAAGTAGAAAGCGCAAAACAAACGGCGATGTTTGCAAACGAGTGAAATATATATAGCTTACGGTAGTAAACACTGACAGCAAGAAGAATAAAAAAAAAATTGAAAAGTCTCTTCAAATGAAGTTCTGTCCCTTCGCTCCCATTCTTGAGAAAACCGAGGCCCTTTCGTTTTCTGTGCCGTTCGCGCACACTGCCGCGTGAGCCACTCTGGCTTGAGGAGGCGGTTCGCCGCACGCTGCTCAGGTGCACGTGCTTATACAGGGGCACCTGTATAAGCACGTGCAGTGTGAAGTACACCCGGTTACGTCACCCTAGCCCGTACGCGGGGAGCCTACGTATTTGAATCGAGAGAAGCTCGCGCTCGATGTCCGGTGGCGTCGCCGACCTCTACAGTCATCGAAGATGACGTAACCATGAGCGCCAGGACGTCAGTAGAGTGCAAGAGACGTGGCGCTAGTTAACCGTGCCGGCGATGTGTGCGGAATCATCCAGGTGGCGAGTGCGCACGAGCGGCGCAGCAGAAGCAATATAACTCTCTGGCACAGCATTACCACTCACCGTTATAACTACCGCCACTCCAAGGAGCCAGATTTGAGAGCGATAACTTAACCTAACCTAGCAAATCCATGTCGCGCACACACAGGTTCTAGCTGGTTAGATGCTAACTGTGATGGCTGAGCGGTAGCGCTATGTCACAACGTCGAAATGGTAAAAAGAAGGTCACCGTGAAATTGGATTAAGACACAGGCTCGGATTTCCTCGAAGGCGTGCGAGGACTTAGCTCATGCCAGTATGAAAGATAAACGTTGAGGAGAGGACGCGCTTATCAGCACAGAACCGTCACTCATACCGCCTCAAACGCCTTTGAACTTGCTCCGTTTTTAGTATACCTAAAAATTGCAGTTCACTTGTATTGTGAAGCAGTGAGGTGATAGCTGGCGAAATCTAACGAGCAGCAAGTCTTGCACTACTTCACGGTTCTGAAAAGTGCATTTTGTCACAAAGCTGTCCTTCGACTGCCAGCTGAAAACAGAATTCTCTGTTAAATGTGGTATGGGGCGCCTTAAGCGGGAAGTGATTCCTTCACGGCTTTATTTTGTAGACGTTGCCAAGGAGGTTTACTTTATCTCGGTCATTGCTACATCAGTCTGTAAAAATCTGTGCCGAACGCCTGCTAGTGATGTCGCTATGTACTAACAGTGTTTGAAGCTAAATTTCTCGCTTCGTCATTGAAGCAGACTGCGTCTGGAATACGGCTTATAGCACGGCTTCTGGCGCACTTACAACAAACTGCTGAAAAGATTTACTTGGCCAAGTACGAAGGACGACATCAGAAACTACACTCGCACGTGTCACCTATGTCAAGGGAACAAAGTGATATTCAAGCAGGCGACAGATGTGATGATAATCCCAACACATTCACACATCCCCTTTGAAGTCATCCACTTAGACTTCGCGGAGCCTAAAAAGAAGGAAGAAGACAGAAGGAAAACTTAAGCATTTTTGCTCACTATCGACGAATGCACACGAGTGATCACGGCCAATGCAGGAGAAGGCGCCAGCAGTGTCATTGCTCTTCTTCAAGCTAAATGCTTCCAAAATACAAAGACGATAGTGTGTGATAATGGCCCTGCCTTTCGGAGAAAAAAAGTTAGACAACTGGACACGAGATCACGGTATTACAGTAAAATTTTGCACAGCACGGTGTATTGAAGACTTTGTGGCGCCTGAGAGCCACCGGTCAGAGTGCGCCTCAACTGGAAACGTGTTCAAGTATTACAGCAGGAGGTGTTAACAATAGAAGCCGGGGAGGGTGAAGCAGACTGCGTCTGGAATGTGAAAGAGGAGGAAGGCGAGACAAGAGGAAGAAGAGGAGTCGGTGGAGAATATGATTAGATGACGGTCAACAGCGCTCTTACGAAAGTTATGTGTGGTAGTTAGTTATTTTACCCGGACCGCTACAATCATTTATCGTCACGTCTAGTAGGCGTCAGCCACTTCCTTTAATCAGGTATAGGACTTCTTCAGGTTTTTAAGTTGTTTTATCAGAACCGTTTCGCAATGGACGATGAGGCTTTTAGTTGCTGACCACAAAAAAGAGGGTTCAATTCGCTGCTACAGCGGCAGCATTTTAGTGGGAGCAGAAAAAGAATAATGCCTGTATAACTTCGACCCAAGAGGACGAAGTTAAGCTGGAGCCCTCAATGACAGGGTCTCTAACAGCCCATATGTCAATTTCGCACGTTAGAATTCATTCATAACATCACTTACTACTATTCAGTTTGCATAAGTAAAAGGAAGTCAACAAATGTTCCGAGTAAACAGTATTTTGTCTCGCAGGTTTTCTGTACACTAAGACAAAATGAAAATATGTCAACTTAAAATTAGGAAGAAATGGTTACAGCCGCCGACAATTACGACTTTAGACTTCATCTCTTACTGTTTTGTATGTCGTACCGCTACCGCTGTGTGATGGCATTTAGGAAGCTTCTTCAAAAAAAGGTTCCCCAACTTTTGTTTCTTGCGGACTGTTCATTAAAACGCATGAAATTTACTGTGTGCGTAACTGTGCTTCTTGTGCATACATGGAGCTTTTTTTCTTCTTTTTTTTTTTCTCCATAGTCTTGCAAGTATTCTTCACGCCAACGTGGGACTAAAACTTTTACTTACTTGTACAAGTTCGGGTTGCATTAATAAAGCCATGCTCACCTCCTGCGGATCACCCTGTCATCTTTAACACAAATAAAAGGGCTAGTTGCAAGGCCGATTAGGAATGTCGGAGTAATAGCGCAGAGGCGCAAGAAACATCGTAGAGAAGACCCATCTTTGGTAGACCGCTTAGAGCCACATAACAAAATCATGTAACCAAATCAGCGCCTACGTATCCGGCGGCTTCACGGTTCATAGTCTCCAGCTGCAACTGCAATGCATTATGAACACACCCTCACTGCCAGACCATGTTCCGCGCACAGCGTTTTTGAGGGATCCGAAGTGATAAAGGTCTGAAAGCACCAAATCCCCAATCTTTCATGATCTTTCTGGTGCTAAAGAGAACACCAATGGATAAGCACCAACTAGCCCAAAACTTCACGTAGCTCGCCCACAAAGCGAATGCGTAACTACCTTATAAAATTTTCGCCATCGCCTCCTGGGTTTTCTGTTTTCAGTCGAAATTATTAGGACCTCTTTATATGCTATTCCTTGGAGGATGATAGTAGCGCACACCACCCTGTGTAGTACCTGCGCTACCGTCATTCTGAGATTTCAGGCTTTTAAGGCCGCAAACGTCAGTAACATTGCTCATCGTTAAGATTTGTTGCCAGACACCCATAAATACTCGTGAACGTTCGCTATGGTTTTCTTCTACGGTCCGTAAGTAACTCAGTATTTTCTTCGTGCTGTTTTGGACGAGTTTTAGATTGTAACGACAACTTCACGGGGCTGCTTTATTTGTGCTATCTGTTCAATAACGATGCAAATAAACATATACACAAGAGAGACATTGTTGTAGCAGACTACGTAATTATATAGGTATATATATATATATATATATATATATATATATAGGTATACATACAAACGGCGTATATGCACCAATAGCTCTGAAAGTCTCTCCATTCACCTCACGAAGATTACATAATCATCTTTCTTTCCCGTGCATCTACGATAAAACAGACGCTTTTAACTTATCTGCGCTTCCACGTGTCATCCCGTTGTGGAACGACGTTCCCGATATCCTGGTAGCTGAAGCTTCCATCACGACATAAGCATGCATTTCTTACTTTAAATAACTTCTTGTGTGCTTTCCTTCTTGTATGCATTTTTTTTTCTTTTTTTGATCTGAGGATTTTAGAGTTTGTGTAAACTTGATTCTTCCTTGTATTATTATTAACAAAGTGCTCTTATGTTCTGTATAATTGTATTAAAAATTAAATTATGGGGTTTTACGCGCCAAAACCACGACCTGATTATGAGGCACGCCGTAGTGGAGGACTCCGGAAATTTGGACCACTTGGAGTTCTTTAACGTGCACCTAAATCTAAGTACACGGGTGTTTTCGCATTTCGCCCCCCTCAAAATGCGGCCGCCGTGGCCGGGATTCGATCAGCGACCTCGTGCTCAGCAGCTCAATACCATAGCCACTGAAGAAATGTATAATTGTATGCTCCTTATAATATGTAAACTTTTGAAGCTCCCCTTACCCAATGCCCAATCTTCGGGCCTGTAAGGTATTTTGAATGAATGAATGAATGAATGAATGAATGAATGAATATGAGCGCTTGAATTTAATACCAGAAAAAATAAAGCGAGGCATTACTTCTAGGCGACCCTTGCGTATCGTTATGAGAATGTCACGCTAATCTTGCCCTTAATTGAAACTGTGGAAACTTGCGCAGTGGCATGTTCGACACCTCTCGTCCTCAATTTTGTGACGCGCACTCTTAACGCTGCCCATCGCATGGACGGGCCTGCACGTCACGAGGTCAGGCCTGCACTTTCTATACTGATGCTAAGAGTTAAAAACAACAGGAACACAGCATCCGATCGCAACCTGCGTGTCCCGAAATCGTGCAGTAGCACATACGACATCGCGCTGCTGCGGATTATCTTGTCACGAATCTTCCGTCACTCGCGTTCTCCTTTTAAGGCAAGGGTCACTTTGCACTTCCGAACGCCGGCGACGTTTATTTGCGCAGTGCACGCTTCCCGCTCAAAAATTTGGCGCCGGGCCACTGGATAGCATCTCCGATCGCCATTACGGTGCCTCCGGCCGGAGGTGGGCATTGATTTTTAATTTGGATAACGCGAAGGTCGCTAACGAGCTTATACAGGGAAGAGTCCGGCCGCCCGATAGGGTGTCGCAATTCCCCTTCTCGGCCGGTAATTACAGCGGGGGCAGATTGCAGCGGTAACCAAGCGGTGAGTTTCGTAGTACGCGGCGAGCCTGTCCCCAGCCGCCTCACTTTGAGCGCCAAGGGCTGCCCCGAGGGCCGAACAAAGAAAGCGTTTAGACGGCACATCACTGAAGTGCCTTTTTTGTTGAATTGGGGGAAATGGCGATGCAGAGGCCGATGGAGCCCTCATTACACGCTGTGTATATCCTTGATTAGATTTTGCTTGGGTTTTGTTCTTAAGCGGGCAATCACGCGAAGCGCGAACGCTCACTGAACATGCTATAGGTTCTCGTTTTTTCTGCTTTTTCTTCTTGAACATAACTTAAAAAGTAAAGGTCAATGGAAGAACGCTCAGAAATGAGGACTGTATGTAAACAGCAGTACAGCGCAGTAACATTATAGGAGGACTCACAGATTACGTTTTTGCAGATAAATATGAATCTGATAAGGAGATAGAATATGAACCGTTAGGGAGTATTAACATGCCATTAAGGAGGCAAAGGAGTGAGCAGACAAAGAAAAAAGGACGCATAATCACCCTCCATTTTAGAATTAGCCTGCCATGACAAAAGGTCCAATGCAACTTCAACGGGACGTGTTTCACTTCTCGCTTTGCGAGACAACGCCCATATATTAAAATTTCAGCGAAGTTTGTCGTGACACACGGTTTGTCATCTTGTGAGGCTTGTGGACAGCTAACGTTCCATTTGTGAGACGTTGCAACACGCGGCGCGGTGTGGGCTTACCTTAGTTGCTTTGTTAGAAGGGCGTGAAGATCGCAAATGTAATGCAGGCTAGAATTTTTTGGAATGAACACTTACAATTGTGAATTCAATTCGAGCGATATTAAAGGTTGGTTTCGAAAGAATTACACCACCTCAAGTAACTGGAAGAATTACCAGCTAATGTACGGAGGAGAGAAAAACTAAATGTGCCCAGAACACACAAAGTTGTCGGGTATTAAATAACGGAAGGAACAAAAGAAAATAGCAAGGCCCGACGAGAATGCTTCTTTAACTGATCATCATTAATTGGTTGATGATAGTAGTGCAGGGGTAAAACGTTCAGAAATTTATACCCCCAAATTTGGACATTGCTCAATCGGGAATCTGCAGAGCTTCGCCGCAACACGCCAGCGTAACTCAATGGGCAGCACTTTCAAAAATTATATTTCATAATATCTACCTAGTTTCAACAAGTTTTTGTTAGTAAAGTTGAAAGGGTATTTCTTTCTAAGGACATACGCATTTATGAAACTTAGTCGACAATTACTGCGGCGTTATAGCAGTGTTTTGGTCCTGACCAAAAGACTGCTATAAAGCAAAATCGGAATTAGGATAAATGCCGTAAATGCGTATGCTAGTAGAAAGAATTACTCTCTCAACATTGCTAATGTTATCTTGCTGAATCTCCGCCAATATTTTGAAATCTATTTTTTTTTGTGGCTCATTAAGTGACACTGACGTATTGCGGCGGAGTTCAACAGACTTTTCGAAGGGGGCAATGTGCAAAATTCTTGGATACGACGACGTGTGATATACACTCTGACAGAAAGAAACTGTACGAATACGTACTCGACAGCTTCTTAAAACTACAGTGTGCATGGTTTTAACACATTAAGCAGTAATTCCGGCATAAATTATATTCCCGAATACGTTTCTGTGCATGTTTGGAAGCGCGGGACAGAAGAAGGGATCCTCGGCTCATTAGCGGATAGTATGTCGTCCCGTAACGCAAGTCTTATTGTGTCGAGCGCCTTGACCATCCATTCATCTGCTCTCCCATTTCCTATACACCAGTGACAGCAGTTCAGCCATGCTTGCTCAATTGTACCTTGTGTGAGATCAGCAGACTTTGACGCCACATTCTCGTTCTGCGCGTTGCAGGTGGTCTGGCTTTGTGCGATTATCGCTAGTTTTTTGTACCTTTTTCACAGGACGATGGCACGTGAACCGTTCCCTGTTAAAATTCAGTAATCCGCAAGAAACACGTTTTGCTTACTAAACCGAAGTTTAATTCTGATTTTGTGTCGTATGCATAAAAACCACCGACAAAATCTCTGTACCCTGAGGTGTGCAGAGTTTTTATGAGTGTACCCTCATATGTACAGACTGATAGTTTTGACACGGTGATGTCTATAGTTTCAAACACAATCCGTGAGGTCTTTAATTATTTCTGATAGTGATAATGATGATGAATATGTGTTCGTCTCCTTTGCGGAAAAGAAAGAAGGCAAACAAAACTGCCATGCCCACCTAGGTCATTCAGAACTGTCAGCTAAACGAAAAAAAAAAAAAAGACCCCAAAGAATAAAAACAAAGCCTGTTTACTTCGGTTCAATATAAATGGTAATAAATAACGAGGCAAAACTTCTTATACACAGATAATGTAAAGTTTTTAACATTTGCCTTTCGACGCGTTATAGGTAAGTAGTAATCCGAAATATCTATAACCAAATCAAATTGCGAACTCAGCACCTGAAAGCGTGCTTCACCTTTATAATACCATACATGTGGAGAAGAAAATGAATGAATGAATGAATTATGGGGCTTTACGTGCCAAAACCATGATTCGATTACGAGGCACGCCGTAGTGGGGGACTGTGGAAAAAATTTAGCCACCAGGGTAGGGTGGCTAGAATTATAGCCACCCTAACCAGGGGGTCTTTAACGTGCCCCCAATGCGCGGGACACGGCCATTTTTGCATTTCGCCTCCATCGAATTGCGGCCGCCGCGGCCGCGATTTGCTCCTGCGACTGTAGAGAAAAAAAAACCAACCTTTGAGAACGCTGGAGAGATTTAGGCATAGATTGACATCTACTTAGCGACAGTGGCGTGCATACGACTGCTTGCGGAAAGCGGATACACTACTTTGTTCTTTAAATTAAATGCGTGTAAACAAAGCGTACTAATTGGCAGAAAAATAGCTAATAGATAAAACCCACAGATATCAATTTCGTCGTCGCGTCCAGCAAAGAAAATACAAACAAAAACACGCGTGCTCAAAACTAGTTTACCATGACTTGAGCGCGAACAACACACAAACACACACACACACACACACACACACACACACACACACACACACACACACACACACACACACACACACACACACACACACACACACACACACACACACACACACACACACACACACACACACACGCGCGCACACACACACACGCACACAAACACGCACACGCATGCCACACACACACACGCACACAAACACGCACACGCATGCCACACACACACACACACACACACACACACACACACACACACACACACACACACACACACACACACACGCACGCACACACACACACGCCACACACACACGCACACAAACACGCACACACATGCCACACACACAGGCACACACACACACACGCCCACACACACACCCACACACACACACACGAGCACGCACGCACGCACGCACGCACACATACACATGCACACACACACGCCACACACACATACACATGCACGCCACACGCACATAACACACGCACACACACGCACGCACAAACACATACACGCGCACATACTACACACGCTATATATATATATATATATATATATATATATATATATATATATATATATATATATATATATATATATATATATATATATGGTGGCCCTTCCAGGCGGTTACCGAGTCAGGCAATGAACGGTGTTAGCAACATCACAGCACTTATCGCCCCACTGGTGCAGCGGCGCACGAGTGCGTAATCGCGTGGCACTTTTCGTATTTCGCGCACAACGAACAAAATAATAATATTTACGCAGAGCATATAGCACATTGAAAACGACTGAATGGGTTGTTTTTGGAGACAATAACATGTTTTCCTTGGTAGTCACGCCTTTAATAAAAATTTAGAAAAGTTGTTCAATGAATCTATTCCAATTACCCAGGAAATTAGTACACAATAATCATCCTGGCGACAGAAACTGACTGATTACCGAACACCGTAGGTCTCATAATCGTATACTGAACCGGTTTTTCTTAACAGCATGGCTAACGTTAGCTGAGACAACCAGTATATATCTTTCTGGGATTCGCTAAGTGGAAAGAACAAAAATCACACTCTAAAAGATCCCGAGTGTAATCTGTCATCGTTTGGCTGACAGTAACTGGCTCTCGATCCGAGCTCCTGGTAACGCTAGACAGCAAACTGTCTTTTATTATCAGTTCTGAAGAAATAAGAGGAAAGTTACTGATTATATAGCTTCAGAAATCACTGACTGAAGTGGCTTAGCGTGTCCCAAGAATAGCACCAGTGCAGTGTACAGCGCACAGCAGAAAATCTGCCTGGGGCCTTATGCTACAGGGCTGATAGGCTCCGCTAACTTTGGGCACACTAATTTGGGTACGTAATACACAGTTTTAGAAAAGCGTTTGGCGCCTTACATAGGCTAAACGCATGTCCTTCGCTACGAAGCGCGTCCGTTGAAGACATTTAGTTTAACGTATGGGAAATGCAAACGCATAAAGAAGACGTTAAAAACAAGGCGCCTCGTGCCAAGCATGTCCAAGCCAAGACAATACATTAGCAGTCATCCAGTCGTTTCTGTGCCGACGCGTCTCGTCAGGCCTATATGGACGCCAGGATTGCCGAACGATCTAGAAAAGCTCGATGCGCTATGCGTTCATAAGTAGCGTTTTATTGGAGATTACGGAAGAGGAAAGCTCACTTCAACAGTTACTGGCGATCAATGATAGCGAGAGCGTATTAATCACGACAATTTCGCTGAAGCGTCAGGCTGCCGCCATGTTTGACAGCGCTATTTCCCGCGTACGCAAACGTTATGTACGTTAAACTCCTTAAATACCATACGTTAACACAGCGTACGTAATTGACAAGAAAACAATAACCCATGGAGCATGAGCTGTGACGGTAACGCTATTCCTTTAACGTATGCAATGCGTTTACGTTTCCTTGGAAACGCTATTCTAAAATTGTCTATTTACTCGAATGCCTTGTCTCCTTACGTGCACACGAGTGATAACGGTGTGCAAATAAAGCTTTCGTTAATGGCAACCGACTCAATGCAGTCGTCCAAATAAGTGGTGGCCCGCTAAAGAAGACTGCGCTCTTCTCTATCGTTTTTTTTTATATGAGGTTATTCAAAAGCGCTGAATTCACCTGTGCATTGAGAGCACCTTATTTATATCCACAAGAAGTAAACTATCCCCTCAGACTGTATATGAATAGCGAAGCCTTAAGCGTCCAAGGGAGCTCACAAAGTCCAGGCAAGTCGGCGCGTGTTCATTATGTTGGTTCATTAGTTGTGATCATTGGTCGAGTTCATTAATTGTCCCGGACCGATACGAATTTTTCTTGAACTGCGAGGCTTTCGTTTCGAGGAACCCGTACGGGTTTACTTTGTAGCAATTGCTACGATTGGGTTAATGTCCCATTTTCCATTTAATATGTTGGAAAAAGTGCTAAAAGGCAGCGGGGATGACATCGCGTTAGTGTAGCCGTCAACTGCGAATTCCTTGTCGGCAGTGACTGTTAATTTGCTTCTCTGGATGGTACTTCATTAAATATCTAGCCCCTTAGTTCCACTAGTGCAGACCACTGTCATGAGCCACAAAATGAAGAAAGAAAGAAGAAGAAAAAGCAGAAGATAAGAAGAGAACAAGAAGACACGAGGAGTTGGTGGCAGAAATAAAGAAAAAAGAAGTTAGAAAATAAGAGCGGCTGAATAAAAGGAATGCAATATGAAAGTAGAAGAAGAAGCGCAAAAGTGCACGCGCAGCTACGTGGCCAATGGGAGAAGAGACACGTAGCCGAAGAGAGCAGCCCAGCTACGCTCTGGGACGACGAGGGGCAGAAGGAGCTGGAGGCCGGAAAGGACGGTTGGATCACGGAGACGGCGGCAACCCGATGGAAGCTGTTCTTCAGCTGCCGCGGCCACGACCCGCGAGCTGAGTGGACGTCCCACCGGAAGCCGCAGCTACAGGCTGACGGCACCGCTTCCCGGATTCCCTGCGGCTACGATCCGCAGGCTAGCGGAGTTGATCGGGCGATCCAGGCGCCTCGGTCACCCCACCGTCTTGACCCCCGAACCAGGCCAACCGTGGACCGAACGTCGGACACAGCGACTTCGAGTCTACGACGCATCGGCGGGCCCAACGACGTGTCGCCGGAAGCCGCGACGACGAGGTGACGTGGCCACGTCGAGGGACTTAATGTAAATACTTTGGACTTATGAATTTTAATATCTGAGGACTCTGGGGATTTTCTAGAATTTACTCGTGCTGTAAATTGTTTGTTTCGTGCTGTTTTCTTTGTCGTTAGTTTTTTCAATTATAAATGTTTGTCCTAAACGTACGACTGGTCCCTGTCTGTCTTTAGTCCACCGAAAGTCGTGACAACCACGTAAGAAAACGCACGCGGAAGCGCCGCAAACATACAACACGAATCAGGGCTTGCTGTACAGGGAATTGTGTTACAAAAGATTACGCTTGTATTCCCTATTTTTACATTAAAAGAGTGCGCATGTCTTCTTTACTGCTATATTATTATTTTAGCAATGTTTTGACTGAAATTTTTGCTTCCTGTTTGGCTGCACAGGCACACATTCCACTTTCTGCTGCCATAGCAAAATTTTCTTTTTGTCGTAGAGGACGGCTAGGCGCGACCATATGCTGCTGCCTGCAACTCACGTGCGTGGTAAGTGATGTTGAACCCTCGGTGCCTCCGCGTCCTGTGCTGCTGGGCCTCGAGAGTCAGCTTGAGCGTGTCGCCGTACGAGAGCAGCTGGAAGCCACGCTGCACGTTGAGGTCGCCGCCGCACAGGCTGATTGTAGCTGGGCTCCCTATGGCCGTGGTGGCGCTGAGCCTCACGCTGACCCGGTCGCCCAGGCAGTGACCCGAGGCTTCCCGCACGCCCACGTCCAGGTCCTCCACCGTCACCAACACCGGCAGGCTGGGCGTCTCGGACTTTATCACGTACCTGAGACAGAAAATTCGCCACTGTAACCGAACGCTTGAAGTGCCAGATGGTGAAAAAGCAAGCCAGACACTACGCAGATAGCAAGGAACAGGAGTGTTTCTTGCTACCTATATCGATGACGCTCTTGGAGCGAACGAATGTGGGATAATATATAAAGCGTGTGAACAAAAAATTAAGATAAAACGAAAGAGAGAGTGAAGAGAAAGTGAAGTACACAAAAACGTTAAGTATGTTTTTCAAAAGTACTCCGGAACGCGTCTTGAACGCGTTAAATATTGACCCCTTTAATGAAGTGAAAGGTTTGTATTGATGAAGTAGCACAGGGCGCTACTAAGAAAACCAATTCGTTATGCGGAAGTAGACTGCTTTCGTGAATCTACGCCTACCTCGCGGATTTATGTACTATGCTTGTTTGATTAACCGAACCAATGCACTTGTAAGATCATGCTCTCGTGAACATCAGTGACGAATATGATGGCCCCATGCACATCGAAGAAACATGGTATTTTTCAAAAGATGGCTTGTCATTTCCTGCCACCTTTCTGAATTCTCTCGACAATTCGCGTAATCCCTTGCTACTTAAGACAGAGGGTTCACAGAAAGATGGAGACGAAGCAATTGGCAGCGAGTGAATACGGGAAGCCTCAGCCTGGAGCGAACATTTTCACAAGGGGACTTGTTTTCGTCCCTGACGAACACAAGTTGAGCCGGTTGACTGCCTTAAACTACGGAAAAGGGAAAAAAATGGGGTAGGACACTGAGGAGAGGAGAAAAATTTTATGCACACATCGTTCAGTCACAGACTGTCACAGAGGCCGACGAAATTAAAAAAAAAGAGAAAAAATAAATGAACCGCAGATGTTCTTTTGTACCTTTTTTTTTTGCATTCCAGGGGCGCGAGCCCGCAGTCACAGTGAGTGTGCCTTAGTAAGAAGCACTTTCAAGTTGAGACAACTCAGTTTTTGACAATGACTGCCTTCTTGAGAAGGTAAACGTTTCAGAAGTTCGCCCTTCTACTATCTTCATACCTACAAAGGTCAATCCGCAAAAACGTGTCCGTCAGCTGTGCCCCGAAATGCGCTTAGACAGTGATTCGGTCATCCCTAATACCTGCCCGTACAGCACGAATACGCATTTGCCGCCACACGCGTCTGACCCATTGTTGATGGTGCTGTCAGCCATATGTGCTACCATGTCGCCCCCGATAACTAGCGCTGCTGACTGCATGCTTCCAACTGTAGCATCCGTACCCGCAATATGCCGTTAGGAAGCAAACGCCGAATGTGTTCTTCCAGCTTTGCAATTGTAAAATAAAAGATAAAGACCTGGCTGGCTACTACAACCAAGATGGGCTAGCGCATCCACCTTGCTCACCTGCAGTGCATGCTGTTGGGGTAGAAGAGCGGGTAATGCGGCGAGACAAGCGACTGCGGCCGGTCTTTGTACGCAGTGAGAGTAGATGGCGGGTCGTGGCACAGCGATGCCATATCAACCATCGTCCAGCTAGCTGCGAAGCCCGTGGCTGTAACCGAGTAGTCCGAGTGGAACGTCAGTCGCAGCTCGTTGGACTCCGAGAAGTGGTCAAACCTGCACAAGTGCAACGGCAACATTTCTCTATTTAAACAGAAGGTACCAAGTGCTGCCTGAAAAACAAAGTGTTTGCCGAAGGTACAGGTACAATGTTGTTTTTTTTTCTTTTACTCGAATAATACCCGGCAGTTCCTCGATTCTCGTGGAGTAGGCAGGTTAGAAATTCATCCAGTGGCCACTGGACTCGCAGGCTCACCTGTCCAGGTCGGTCTCGTGCTGTCCGCAGATGCGCACGGGATCAACCTGGCTGTGCGGGCTCTCGATCTCGATGTAGTCGTATAGGCAGTCAGCCTGCCACTCGAGGTCCAAACGAGAGAAGGAGAGCAGTACCCGCGACCCAGGTGGCCCCACGATGGACACTGAGTAGTGCAGGTCATTCAGGTAGTGCGACGGGTGGTGCAGCGACGTAAGCGTGCCCGACGGCTCCGTGCGCGTCGAGTTCAAGTCCTGAGGAAGTGCTGCAGCGGGGGAAAAACAACGCACTGTCGTGTGTTTGTGGGGCGTGCACTTACACCTTGCTCTACGGTAGGTGTACGGCGTACGAGGGACTCAACACAACCGGGCTGCACTTAGGGATGCAGCACGGACGCTTCGAGTGGGTGTTAACCCAGTGCTATCTTTCAGCAAGGAGCGGCTACACGTCCCAAGAGGCAGATCATTGATTAAAGGTTACATGAACAGTTCTCGTTTAGGAGTCTAGATCTCCTGGTATCATTTTCCTCCAGCCTACATACCTATCAAAAAAGAAATTTCGAAACATCGATATGCGGCGGGTGCCGCGACAGATCAAAGTAAACGACAAAGAAAATAGGTAGTAGAGTACTACGATGTAGATACATTATGTTCGATGGCCGACAAGGAAAATAAAGAGAAATTACTTCGAAGCATCCACGTTAGCTATTCATCCCATGATGGCTGGCATAAGGTCTGCGGTGGTATGCGTTAAACATTGTTGCTTTGCCATTTATCATTCATGCATCATAGCCTGACTCACCCACAGACTGATAAGAATCTTTGGGTGCAGTCACTCTTGGTTTAATTGTCCCCTCAGGGGAATGACATCAACCGCTTTCCGGCTTGCGCGTTTCCTAGACGCTCCCAGCAGTGATCATGGATTTTGCCGCAATGTATTCATGTATTCAATACCGCAATGCGTTCATGTAATAAGCGTTTATTGGTACAAAAATACAACCGAGGACTTACCTTTCCGGGACGTGGTTTCTAAGCTTCTTCCCTGATTACTAAACGCAAGGACCCCGTATTCACACACACACACACACAAAAAAAAAGTGTTTATGCTAAAACTGTTTGTAAGAGCCGATTCCAGCCTATTGCGATATCGCTCATATTATTGGCTAAGGCGGCCACCCACTGTCAAAGAGCAGTTACGAATGAAAAGCTTTGTGAATTCGACCAAAGGTATTTTCATGACCCAGGCCAAAAACGAAGTCGTTTTGCATGAAATTCGTGGGATGCCACTCGCCGGGTGAACGTTTACCTTTCTTTCGCAGCGTGCGCGACAATCGCACCGATTGTGTTGAAGATGGTATTGACGATTTTCGTGACTAAGTCCATCTTCTCTGACAATAATAAAACAGAGTAACTGAAAGGCTCGAAGAAAGCAACCGGTCATAAATCGGTTGAACCCATCTACTGGAGAATCCTATACTGCAAACAGGAATAGAACGCAGAAGTTCACGTATATAGGCGCCTCTATAAAGCGCCCTCCACGCCATCGCCCCCTAAGGGCGCCATCCTGTTGGCTGCTGCACGATTGGAAAACATTTAAGTCCGCCTGACTGCTATCGACCGGGCCGCCCCGCATGGGATGCGTCAGTTCAACGCGCGCACACGAGCGCGAGTCCCGATGAGCATCGATCTACGACAGCGAGCACTCACTGAACGCTTTCTTCTGGCAGATGTATCGGCCGGAATGGTCGCACGGCTTCCAGGCCCAGTGCAGGTCGCTCCCGTTCTGCTGGGGCCGCCACTGTAAAGCCAGGCACAGAGGCGTCCCCTTGGTCCCAGAGCTGGCCGTTTCCCCTGGAGGGCATCAGGAAATGGTGTCACGTGCGTGCTCTCGAAGGTACATTATTGGCGCTTTTGTCGCGTGGAAATATCACCGAAAATTCATGAAACCGGTGCAATGGCGTTATTCGACTCGTGCTTGAAGACGGGCGGCGAGTAATCTGAGGAGCTAGGCCGCACTCTCGAGGGAAAGCAGCCGATGAAACTTCTGCACGTGTCGCTTCTCCATATAGGTGATAATCTTGGTTGGTCTCAACTTTCTTTTGCCATTCTCGTACATATTTATATGTGTGAGTATGTATTAGCTAAAACCCATTCATACAACGCAGTGGCAAATACTCGGGACGACCTGATGTACAAATAAAGAAAACTACTACCTCCAAGCGGTCGTTACTTTGGCTACGTTTTGAAGACAAACTCGCACTGTACTCTCAACGTACGACAAACAAGAGTTGAGATTTTGCTGATTAAGCTCAAACGCAAATAAAAAGGGGTGTACCGATAACCACCCAGAGTAAATGACATACGTTTCTACATATTGGTGAAATGAGCACAAGACAATGCGCTTAATTGAGTGTAGTCGCGTCCTAGAGGGCCTGCTCTGATGTGAAATGAAAGTGGAAATAAACATCTGCCAAGAGAGAGCAGCTTTCACGGGTCGCGCATCTCACCGGGCGGCTCTTCGGTGGTGTCGGCAGCGTTCTCGGCACTCGCCTCGTCCACCCAGGAGCCAGCGTCTGCCCGTTGGCCCACTTTGCGGCCGCCCAGCCAGTACCAGACGCCGGAGCCGGAGCCCTCGGTGGCAGCCACGAGCGCCCTCAGGTGCGCCTCCTAAACCAACGAGAAGAAAACTGCGTGGACCGCTAACGGCGACGTCATTGGCTGCTTAAAGCCGAGGCAAAACATGCTGCTATGAGTTAAAAGGCTATAAAAGTGAAAAGACAGTAGCGTCGTGAGCAGAACTTGTTCCACACAACTGGCACCATATTCACAAAATCGTCCTATTCACAAAAGAATCCGGAATGGTCGCACGCCTTCCAGGCCCAGTGCCGTATATGACTCCCTCCAAAGAGAGCCATATACGGCAACTCTAGTAGCCACAAGTTTGAGCTCTCACCACGGTTCTGCAGCAAACTCCTGCAGGGTACAGAGGTTCGAATCAGGCCCTCTATCTGGCGGTAAGCTTGGGCACCCCCAAGCTTACCGCTCAGGTCTAATGTTTATAGGGAACCCTAACCCACCTGGCCTAAACGAAACATAGATCTCCAAAGTACGTCTGAAAGTTGAGCAAACATTACCAAACTCGAGTGACTATTTGATTTAATAGCTCAATTATTGAGAACAACATTTACGAGCAGACAGCTCTGGGATACGTTTAGAACATCCCACCTGATCTTGAGAAGAACTGCCCGGCACTCCTGGAAAACATTAAGAATACGGTAGTGCAACCTGAATAACTCCCGTAAATACCTGGGCAACACTAAGAGGTTGCCCTAAATCTGAAGAAACACACTCCTTGCATGTACAAGCAGATGTTGTGTCCTGTCCGCAGCACCATAATAACAAGCAGGACATGCAAGGCCCGCCATGTTGGCGGGCTCTCGAAAAGATGGACCTTACACAGTTAGACTTTGATCCTGGCGCATTTTTCTTTCTTCCTTTTGTGCATTTGGATTCATGTACCAACGATTTTCACATAAAGCGCGCGCGGCGCAATGCGAATGCCGGTAGAGAGAAAGAAGAGCGCGCCGCAGTGCAAGTGCGCCAACGTCGCAGGCACCCCGTCTCGGTCAACGCTGTGCACGGCCGGGCGCTTTAGTGCGGTGAGCCCGACAAAGAACTGAGGGCGTTTGCCAGCACCCAATGCAAGTTATCTGTAATGGTTGGCATGACCAGAAACGCACTATTGTTGCAGCAATCTGAGGTTGGGCAATATGTCTTTTTTATGTCGTGCATGGTGCCGCACCAGAACCTAAGCGTGACGAACACAGCCGACCCACTTTTTAGCTCATAACTGCTATTCGCAGTAAAACTAAGCCTGGGATGGTGTCGAGGAGGTAAAGGATGCAACTTTACGGCCATCTCCCCTCTTCGAAAACGCATCTCGTACAGTCACACAAGACGTGAATGTGTACGCAGATGCCGCGGCGCTAGGCCTTGTTGGTTGCGTCACCCGAAGTGCTCGGGGAAGCCCGTTCACGGAATTTCGCCCAACGCTCTACGAGAGACGCCTGCGCCATTCGAGCTATCGTGACTCCTGCTTGGCTGGACGAGGC
This sequence comes from Dermacentor silvarum, assembly GCF_013339745.2. Taxonomy (NCBI): domain Eukaryota; kingdom Metazoa; phylum Arthropoda; class Arachnida; order Ixodida; family Ixodidae; genus Dermacentor; species Dermacentor silvarum. Next base: position 137,166,128 of record NC_051154.1, read on the forward strand.
AAGAGAGGGGTGTACCTGCGCCGCCGTGCGGACGGCGGCCAGCGTGGCCTGCGACTCACTGCAGACGCGCTGCGCTGTGGCCCAGGACACTTCAGGGAAACTGGCCGTCAGGTAGCAGTGGTCAGCGAAGCGCTGGAACTGGCGCGCATCGCACAGCTGCGTCGGCACCACCTCTGTGGGAAACAAACCATTTACTCGTGAGCCGAAACAAGCCTTTGAAGGCATGCGATCTGCATGCGGGAAACTTCGGCTAGACAGGTGACACATCATTCCACTGTCAGCTGCTCATATGTTGCAGTTCACCTCCCTAGGTTAAAAAAAAAAAAAACAAGTCTCTTCCAAGCCTCGCGACTCATTTAATTTATAACATCCGTGTAATGAAAACGGGCCTCCTTGTAAATAAGAACGTGATAGTTCGCTAACTGGTTCTGAATAAAAAGGATGAGCGGATAACTTTTCTAACTCATGGCGCGGTCAGCCTGCAGATTCTCCCTTGGAGGTCAGGGATTGTTTGTAGTCGCCAGCAGAACCTCTGTGGAATTACATCCGCTTCTCTTTTTGTCACTGTTTGAAAATACCGGCGCATCCCAGTGCGAACAAGCAAACCAAATTAGCGAACTGATTTGTGGCACTACAGTATGGGAGCTGTGGCAGAAAGCAATTCTCAACGGCATTATAAACGCCACACCTTTCGGTCAGTTGACGTTAGTTGAAATCAGCCTTTTTTTTTTTTTTTCACTGAGCACCACAGGTTACATCGTTTGCGAGAAACGCACAAAGACAGGGACTGTACCTGGCCTGAGAAGGGCTTCTGCTTTGAAGCCTTTGAAGGCGTGCGAGAAGTCGGAGACGAAATGAACTCGAAGGCGTCGGCCATGGCTGTACTGACGCAGCAGTTTCACCCTTCCACTCCAGTCGCCGCAAAGACGGCCACTACTGCGTTCCTCGTCGGGTTCATCGATTTCTACGTAGTCGTATTCGCACCTGCGCAAGGTTTAGAGCGACGATTTAGACAGCCCATGCACCTATACTTTTTCGTATAAGCAATAACAAAAATAAACCTTGCCGGTTTTCATACACGCCAACTAGGCCAGGCTGCACCTTCAAACAGACGCACTCTGCGACGCAAAAACGAACAGGGTATGGGGTTAATGCTGTTGTTTAGTAAAGTGATTTTCCGACTTTAAAGTAATTAAACAACAACATCAAATACCTGGCCAGTACGAACAGCTGAAAAAGGTGCTAAAGGGTTTCAGCCTTGGTTTTCAGTTTAGTATCATGAATCGACATTGTCCTCCAGCTTTTCGAAATTAAATTAACTATAAATTCAGGAGTTTTACGTGCCAAAACCACGATATGATTGTGAGGCGCGCCGTAGTGGGGGACTCAAAATTATATTCAACCACCTGGGGTTCTTCAACGTGCACTCAATGCATGGTACACGGGCGTTTTCGCATTTCGCCCGCATCCAAATGCGGCCGCCGCGGCCGGGCTTTAATCCCGCGACCTCTTGCTTAGCAACGCTACGCGAAAACCACTAAGCAACCACGGTGGGTCAGCTTTTCTAACAAAGTAAATTTCATTTCATTAAATCCGTACTCTCAGCCCTTATGGGCTATTAAAGGAGTGGATAGCGTACACAAAGAAAAGTGCATTTGCAAGAAAAAGAAAAAAAAAAGAAAAGGTCGTTTCTGATACATCGAAAGCAAAGAAAAAAGAAAAAAAAATGCAAATCACACTCAACATGACAACACTTTTATGACAGAGCGTAAGGATACGCAATACGATTTAGTGTTTCTAAATATTTGCTGGCAGAATTTGATGTGTCAACCGAGTCCGGTAAAGAGCTGCAGCATATACAAGGGACATTATATCTCTGCGACATGACTTCTGCGACTGTGCTTGCGATATTCAGTCCAGAGCGAAACTGAAGAATAGAGATTGCGCACATGTTTAGATAAATATACTGGGAGAGTCGACAGAAAGAACAACACACACACACAAAAAAAAAAAAACAGAGCAAAGCGACAGCCACTGATAGCGCAGTGGCTGGCCACGCAGCTTTCCGCGCAGCGGCAGGTGCGCGAAATAATTGGAACAGAAGGTATGTATAGAAACGTAGAGGATGTCGGCCCGGGCTTTTTCGCTCTAACGTGCTTCTCTGCACGGGAGAAGGGGTAAAGCGGAACGTTCAAGGGATTGAAGGTGATGACGACAAGGATATTGCTGCCATGATGCTAGTCATCAACACCAACGTTTATAGATACTAGAAAAAAGTATATATAAACGTTGATCAACACAGCAGCATATCTAAATCAGTGGTGAAAATGCGTGCAAGAAAAGGTGGAAGGGGAAGACCAGAGGAAATGATAAAACCTGTGACGAAAGTCATTGGCTGTGGTCAGCTTCGGAGACTTTCAAACAAAATGGAACTATAGTCGCTGACTGCTAAAAGTGTTTTTCCAAGGGTGAAAGATGCCCGCGAATACATGCAAGGTGCCTCGAGCGGTCTTTCGCGCATGCATTTTGCGTGTATTCGCAGAATCTTTCACGCACGGAAAAACACTTTTATGTAGCACGTATTGAGCAACAGAAAGCTGTATCGGGAGTTTTTCATGTTGCTCTACAATTTTCTTACTGACACTTTTCATCTAATTGTAATATTTGAGAAGTTGATTAATTAATTAAATAGGACTTATTATCTAATTTGGCGGAATGCAAAAATAATGTGAGTATCTCCAAGCGACGGCAAACAACATTACATTGGTTCTGTCCAGCTACGTGGCATTTGCATATTTTTTAAAGTTTGGCCCAAGTTAAGTAGGACACCCTGTATAACGAGCCTTAATTAACCGTCCCTTCAAGGCAGTAAAATTCGGCAGACGCGGTCAGGCGTGCCCTGCAGTCTACAGATAGGCGGTTGAGAAAGTGGGCGCACCCTGGATGGTCCTCGAGCAGGAATTCGTTGAAGCGCAGTTCCACGCGGAACCCTGCTGGAGCCTGGATTTCGACGGAGCAGCGTTGGCTATTGGAGTAGGCGCCGGGAAAGTTGGGGCTTGACACCACGCCGCGGCTGTGCTCGGGGCTGAGCACAAGCGTACGGTTGCACTCCACGGTGCGCCCGACCTCCAATGTGGCTGAGAAGAAAGCCGTAAAGGCGACACGGTGAGAACGCTACGTGGTGAAAATATCAAGAGAAGCGGAGCTGGTAAACGGCGCGGGTGGATTATCGCCAGTCAAGAACTTTAACGTCTAGTGGCCAGAATTGCCTTCTATTCCATTCCCACACTAATCAGGAGAGTGGAAATTCCCGTTAATTCCACTCCTGTAAATAATGCCTCGGACTGATGAGAGTGGGACCATGCCCACTACTGGAGTCGCAAAGCTGATTCATTCTACTCCTCCAATTCCAGCAAATGAAACGTCTTCTCTATAACTGTTTACGGTACGCGCTTGCGCTCGTCGTAACAAAAAATATCTTTTTGAATCTTCCACACATTACAAATAACGTTTACTATGTTTTCATGCGCATGCTATTTCTCTGTCCATCTGAAACGCGAAAGTCATTATGTTTTGCAGGACGATCCTTTTCGTCTCTGATTTACTGACATATTTTAAGTGGCGTCACTTTTTTTTCAAGCACACCTCTGTGATCGCCTGCTATCACGCCTCCTGGATGCTAGACAGCGTGCGAACAAAACATGGCGCGTATTTCAAATCGCGATGGACTAGCGCTAGTCCGTGCATAGTGCATGCACGGTGCAAGTGTTTGCGAGATCGTTTCTGGCCTCCATCTTTGTGTCATAAACCATGCATGCTCTTGCTAAATTCAATCATTTTTGGCAACTAAAAAGTGCTGTTTTTAAATGCGCTTAAACCTTTCAACGTGGAAAAGTTTTCGGATCTTCAGAAGTGAAGAATGTGTAGAATGCCGTTTGCTTTGTAATTACTGTGGCAGAGGCAGTCACCTGTCAGGTAGACACTGAAAGAGCCTGTACTCAGTAAAAACTGAGAAATGTAAGAAATTGGACAAGTATAGTTGAGGGTAATTGGCAAATATATACCAGTTTGTAGTCTCGTTTAAAATGATCATTTAGTGCTCCAGTACTTTGTGCTGATTCCATTCCAAGTGCATTCCAGAATTTCGGGCTCTCTTTCCATTCTCATTCCATTCCGGGTGTTTGAAAATGTGGAATGATTCCGGAAACCTTCCAACTCCGGAGTTGCCCTTACACATCTCTGCTAGTCACAAGGTTTCCTTTCTTCAGCTGACGGCGCGATTATTACACTTCCTTTTTAGTGCGAACCACAGTTTTGAGTTAGGCAATGGGCTAATCATGTTCATTCATGTGTTACGCTTTGGTCCAGACACGGCGCGACTTAGTAAAAGCAAAAGTAAAAGCAAAAAAAAAGTAAAAGTAAAAGTAAAAAAGTAAATGTAAAAGCAAAAGCAAAAGAAAAGAAAACGGCGGACTTTGTGCGACCTTGTAGAATCGTGGCGGAAACTCCAGCGAAGCAGATTTCAAGACAAATAAGCCGTGGCATCCTGCGCGTGAGCATTTCTTCATTTTTTTATTAATTTTTTTAGTAAGGAAGCGTTTCTGGTTCCTGTGAAACCTTTTCGCAGCACTCGCACATCTTCCTCACCACCCCTGTCTGTCGCGCCGGCGCAGTCTGTGTTGAGCGGCACGACTGCTCGCAATTACCGCTCTAATATGATTACTTCTGAACTGATAAAGACACTTTAGACATACTTGACAAAAACAGCGCTGAAATAGGTGAGGGAGAAGGAAGGTAGGTACATACAACGAGCGCTGCCTACATTTCTTCGTCATCGTCTTCTTTAGCGCTGTTATTACTAGGTATGCATTCGCCAACTAGGCCAGCTTTGTCTGATGACACTTTAAACAGTTAATTAAAAGCGTTGATTGTCTCCCACGTGCGTATGCGTAGTTTCAAGAGAGCCGTTTGCTTGCAGCAACAAATCTGACAATTAATCGACTACTTGAAGGAACGTTTTCAAAACTCCAGCCTCGCTTGCAAATTTTCTATGCGACACCCCCAATACACCTACAACTTTGAAATTTCTCCACTATATCTCTCCTAACCGAAACATTATTTCTGCAGAATTTCATCTTGTTGCGCCAGACAGTTTGCAAATTGGCAGACGCTCTCAGCACGACGACAAGCATCGATGTGAACCAGAATTAGCACATGTTTGATAATTTTCTACAGCGCTCTCAAAGGACCTCAAACCTTAAAAATTTCGCCAGCATGCTCCTCTCATAAAACACCTTATTCCTAACAAGATTCATTTTAATACGCTCAATGCTTCTGAAACGACGCTCTGTAGAACATACATTCACACATTACATTACATTACAACGTGCCTAATGCCCACATGCTTCTAACTTCATCCACAGATCGTTGCGGCTTGAGCAGCATCGTTTCCAAATCTCACTGCGCTTGCTTTAATGGTTCTCTTAATATATTTTGTGAACATTTGGAGGGAACAAATTAATCTTCCCTTAATGCGATAGCGCATAGGGGAAGTGGAATGCAGCAACAATAAAACATAAAGTAATTTGGGGCTACAATAAATATAAGGTGGTGCGAGGAATTTGGAAGGAGTAGTGGGGCCAACGCTAACTTTTGCAAATGCCATTCTGTGCTTCAAATCGGAGATCTTGTCAGGGTTGGAAGTTTAGCAAAGGTCGGTGGGCCGATAGCCATTGGAAGCCCAATTTAAAAACACAATTGAGGCAGTGCAGAGTGACATGGGTTGGGGGCTCTTTTGAGGTCGTAGAAGCGCAGAGTAAAATTATTTTTGAAGACAGACTCAGGAACAAATGGATGAAAAGACATGAGCGGCTAAAGTGCCCAAACATTTGTCCCTCAAAAGCGTGGACACGGAATAGAGGAAGAAGTCAATAAATTTGGCAACCGAGTACAGGGTAACTGAAAGTGTAAATAGACAACCCGGAGTCATCAAAAATAAAGTGAGAGATGATGAATTGGATACAATGGATGGAAACAAGAAGAGTATGGAGACTTAGAAATACAGCAAGAAGGAAATCAGGAGAAAAATCAGTACAATAACAGAAAGGACAATGCCTTGCTAGAAAGGGCAGGCCCGAGCTGGCAGCCCGAAGACAAAAACATATCGGAGCAAATATTCGCGAGATGATGAGACATGTGTCTGCTGCAGTAAAGGTTCGGAACCGACTCAGCACAGCGTAACGGAATGCCAGGATATTCACGCAGCAAGATCCGTAAGGAACGTCCACCTTCTAGAAGCGCTGGAATTGGCAAAGCGGATGGAAGCATTAACTGTTCAGCAGTCGAGATAAGCAAGAGTTGGTTAGAGTATTGGTGGGAAAAAAAGAAAGGCAGGGAACAAATTAAAAGAACTGGAATCGTTACAGGCATAGGTAATTGTACAATATACAGAAAGAGGTTTTATTGAAGAGAGGAAAGATCAAAGGAGATAGGCAAAATGCTACACTGTATATAATATGTATGTAAATTATATCTGATCAGCTCAAGCCGGCTAGGTGACCATTTGTCGTCGCTTCGTTTTGAAAGGGATGCCAATAGAGATCGTCATCATCATCACCATGTGCTGCTGCATACAAGCTCTATGCTTCTTAAGGTTTGGAAGAGCCTCTTTGCGTTGTTAAGGAGTTTCTCGGAGTTCCTCAGGTGTAACTCGAGTACTCAAGTGATTTAAGGCAGAGAGTTGGGCTAGCTGGAATTTAGACAAGGACATGCTACAGCGCGTAAGAAAAAAATGGAAAGACGCGCAGAGACAAGAGGAGGACAGAAAATGTAGAGAGCGCTACCTTTTATGTCATCCTTTTGTCTCTGCACCTCTTCTCATTTTTCTTACGCGCTGGGGCATGGCTGTGTCCTACTCAACTGATCTGTTAGAGATCGCGTGGGAGCCTCTAAACCCGTGGGGAGGTGGCGGCCCTCGTAAGCGCTGTCGCAAGCGCTTGTATACGAATGAAAAGGTTGTTGGAGTCGAGGGCGCTTTCATTATTATGAAATGTTAGCGTAGCATAACCTTAAACAACACCATGTAGACTTAATAGAAACATTAAAAAAACTGTATTGAACGATATCACGAAAACGATATCATCCGTTACGTCTGGAGCTCCGAAATCATTAATTAGTGTTCAGTAAAATTCTCAGTTGAGAAACTGCTCCAATCCCTATTTTCATTTTTGGGCTTGGCGTTTACTACACGCTTTGCAGCCTCTCATCAGAAACCGGACCCTTAATCAAAATGCTCTTCGTACGCGAGAGGATTCGCAAAGCAGGCACTGGCCAATCGTGATAGCCAGCATATTGTTGGTAAAGATGCACGATCAATGATAAACGGTTCTTAATAATCAAAAGCTTTGTGAACACGGCCCCAGTGGCCTACCACACAAAGCTTTTAAAAAATTTGGTTTGGTTCCTCCACGTGCGGTGTTCCGCCTTGTGCCTCTTAGTCCGGTGGAATGTGTTTCCCCTTACCCCCTTGGCGCAGCCGCTGGCAGACGAACGGGTTGGCGACGGCGCAGTGCCGGTCGTTCCAGAAGAAGGTGGCCGTGTGCCCCTGGCCCTTGCTGGGGAACAGGAACACGTCGCGCACCTCGACGCAGTCTTGCTGCGCCAGGCCGTCGTCGCTGGGCTGGGCGCCATATCCGCCATGGCTGCTCCAGCCAGGGAACCAATCTGCGAGGATCACGTGGTGTTCAGCCACTTGAGCACGCGCACACCACAAGTCCTCACCTCGCTCTCCCTTGCGAGGTTAGACCTGCAATGCCTATATCCGCAGTGCAATGTGCAGCTCATCGAACACACGTGCCTTCAGTAATCAAGATAGTCAAAGTAAACCTCCCGGAAACAGTGAAGCAGGAGCCCAAGGCCGACAGCAGAATCGCATCTGTTTGTGAACAATGATTGGCAACTGTCGCTTGAGTGACTACAGCGCTTATCATGAGGGCTTCCCTCTATAGACCACCACGACCACTCACAACGACGGATTGACTGTTCCAAGTACTAGATCTCACCTCCCGTACTAACCGAACCGTGGTGATAATACATGCGTTTTTGGTACTTGCGCTAGTGTGTTAGTGTGTGTAGTGTTTGTCATTATTTTGATCTTGCTTTATCTTGTTGTTGTTTTTTCTGAAAAGTGCATTTGAGGATTTTAAAATAGCCGGCTCTAAAAAGGCCTACATTTCCAATGTTCTTAATTTATTGCAACAACAACAACAACAAAACCGACGACGACGGTGTATTGAATACGTACCACTGCGTATAGCGTCCAGAAACTCAAACGAAGAAGCTTAATTCGAACACACATGGCGGGAAAATAATACAGGAAACTTATTCGAAACTCCAGCCGCACATCCTGCAAACCCCAGTTTACCTCGTCATGACTTCGTCATCTGTGAACGCTATAGGACCTGGATGTTTTTGACAACATATTTCTCAACATGCTTTTTGTCAACAAGAAAGGCGTGGCACAATGTTGCTTTTAATGCGATTGGCATTGCTACGGCGCACTTTTAGACATCTACGTATTTATGTTCGGCTCTTACCGTTTTCCTTTCACGCCAACTTGGGTGACTGGCTGTGTGCCACCGAGTGTGTGCCGCTGTTCAATGAACCTCTTTTACGCCAACTTGGGTCACTTGTAACTAGAACGCGTGCGAGTTCTCGTTGCCTGTGGGCGAAGAGCTCATTTCCTAGCACACTTCCTAGCACGGTGTGTGTGCCAGTAGGTACGTGCCACTTGGCATGTGCCACTCTGCAAAATCAACTTAACATATACAATATGTCATATCAATTACACATCCACCATAAGAGAGATTGCTAATCGCATTAACGTCGCCATGCAATCATCTCCCATAGATACATGCGCCGTCATTTTTTTTTGCTGCTTTTCTTACACGTGTCAGTGCTCGCATGAGGAGTTTTGCGTTCACATTAATTTGGTATTCGTCACGGGCGTAAGCGCCTAACACGTAGCTGGAGTCAAGTATATAGGGTGTCCCACGTAACTTGAGCCAAACATTAACAATATTCAAATGGCACGTAACTGGACAGAATCAAGGTAATGTTGTTTGCCGTCGCTTGGAGATACTCAGACTATAATTACATGAAAATTGTCAATAAGAAAATTGTAGAGCAACACGAAAAACTCCCGATACAGCTTTCGGTTGCTCAGTACGTGCTACATAAAAGCGTTTTTTCGAGCGTGAAAGAAGCCCGCGAATACACGCAAAGTGCATCGAGCGGCTAGTAAGGGAGTACGTTTCGCCAGCTACCGGCGGACCTATATAGTCTTGCAAACTACTGCCGTCAGTTTCTCCACCCGAGCCATGTTTTCAAGAGAGTCGGGCGAAAAGTTACGCGAGAAAGTCATAGTGCTAGCATTTCTTTACACAGCCAAATGACTGTTCGAAGCAGGTCGTTGCTGCAACACTGCAAATAAATAAATAAGGGCATGAAAAAGAAAGGAAACTCGTGCTGTTATACTGGCTCTTATTTCGCAAAGTAGACGCAGAAGCGAAGGGCCTTTTTTTCCACAAAGCGAAATTACTGCGTGCACATTCCTCCCACGAAACATTGTCGTTCTCGCCCAAACCGGGACAGGCACGTGGCTTCGTTCCGCGCGCTGCTCTTGCACATGAGCGCCTTCAATGTGGCTCCGTGTTACCGCCGGTAACGGCATCCCGGGAGGGCAATTATGAGAGACCCGGTCATCCCCGGCTCGTGTAAGCTAACGCTGCAGTGAATGACTAGCCTCCTTTGTACCAAGCATGCATAAAAAATGTATGCAAAAAAAAACAAGAGAATGCAGCATTTTTCTTAATCAATGTATACACTGCGAAAAGGCAGGAAAACATTTTAAGTTCGCTTATTTTTAATTAGCTTAACTCGGACCCCATTGCAAGTGATGAAAGATCTTCCACAACAGCACAACCGGGTTTTTCCAAGCCCTAATGAACTCGAGAAGACAACCAAAGGCTAATTACGTTTCTAAAGGTCGTACAAGTTTTTCTAGATGGCGAGAGTGCGTAAACGTTTACGGAAAGTTAGCCAAGTTTTCTTCAAAGCGTCAACAGCCAGCTTGTTGTCTTTCTTTATTTCCCATGCTCCACAGAACGAGGCTTAACGCTTACACAGCTAACCAAACAGAAACGTATGTATCTTTCCCGACGGAATGACAAAAAAAGAAAGGCGCAAGAATATTCGGAGATTAAGCCACTGTTTTGATTTTATGCTAAGCATGTAGTGTAAACACAGTTCCAAAATGAAGCCTTTATATACGCTTATCACGTTATGGTCTTCAAGCTTCACTCCTTGTATATCACAGACAGCCCTTACGAAGCGAAACTTGTTTGCGTGCTATACAGCAAATGCTGCTTACGAGCCATAACTGCCGACAAGGCACCAGCGGAAACGTTGAACTAATAAGGATGTAGCCCGAATCTGTGCTTGGTAAAAGCTGCCTTTGAGAACAAGCGCCTGTCTTTAAAGCATTTATTGCAGATCAGCGTAGCGAAGCCCAGAAGCATACAAGAAAGAAAGAAAGAAAGAAAGAAAGAAAGAAAGAAGACGCCGTCTCTCCCTTTCACCTTACAGCACACGTCTTCAGTTTAGTATATATGCGAATTTTACACTGCTTACGCCAACCGAATAAAACGCATGTTTGCCACTGCATAATCCTTGCTTCCTTTTCTGTTTTTGTTTTTCTTGCACGGCTCTTCTATACGATCAAGTAAAAAGGCCTACCGCCCCGGAACCGCCAACGGCCCTTCACCCCCCTCCTTTCCACCTTTCTTCCTTCCCCAAAAGAAATGCTGCTTGAGATAAACCACAGCCGAATGAAAAGAATGCGCCACGCTAAGCCGAAAAACGCAATTACCAGGAAATCTGTTTTAGTTTTGCCTCTGCCACGCGATCGTCGGCGAACCGTCTGCTTTTGCTAGCCCGCTTCTCCTTTGCTAGCGCTCCGCGGCGGTTGTGCTAGGCCCATCGTTTTCTTTTTAAAGCCACTGCTATTCCTGCCCTCCTCCGATGTCGGACGACGATTCGAAGCACTGAATTATTTATGTCAATGTGCGCTCCCGTTTAATACTTTCGCGTGGGTGCATTCTTCGGTGGCGCGCAGACATTGAATCGTCTCCTCCCTCTCTTTTATCGTTGCTTCTTCTCTTTCTGAGTGCCCGATAGGCCGCGAAATTCGCGGAGAAAGTCGCTTTCCTGCCGAACCACTGCACAAGGCGCTGTTAAAAATAGGGGCACGTCCCGAAATATATATATATATATATATATATATATATATATATATATATGAAAGGAGCAGAGACAGCGAAAGAGAGGCAACATCAGCGACGAGAAACTAAAAAAAAGAAGAAGAAAAAAAGCCACTATGTGTCCAAAGCGACGACAGAGCATCAAAATTCTCTCTGCGTTCCTGGGCTGCACGCACAACATTCCACAATTATTGCGGCCACAGCGCGATGCACGCTGTTCGCACGGGTGGCTTCAATGCTGTGCGCGCCGCGTTTGAACTAGGAAAGAGTAAACGAAAACAAAACACTCAGAGCGAACGCGAATGGAAGCTCAGAGGAGCGCGCTTTATGTGGCGAACAAACAAGTATTGCCGGCCCCCGCGGCCATGCACACTGTTCGGGACACGAGGACGCACTTGTCGCGACACGCCCTGCAGTATCCGTGGCGCGCGAGTAAAGAGAGGGATAAAGAAACGAAGGTTTGAAATATAATAGAAGTGAGAGACTGATACTTAGGATTAAAGAAAAAAAAGGAGAAGAAAGTATACGACGACATCAACAAATGTAGAGTGTGTCACGTGTATTCTCGCACGGAATTTTCTAGTGCTTGCTTAAAAGCCGCACGAAAACGTTCTTTGCTGAAAGATTTGTTGGTGCTTTTATACTTGGCAATTATTTTTTAAGCCAGTGCACAACAGTATACGGCAATTAAATTTAGTGGTGCTGAAGCACAAATCCGTACCAGCGCCCGTGACATATTTGCCCACTTGTCTGCATGTGAACGCCGGGACCAGCCACAGCTCACGCAATGCACATCGTGTCTACAGGTGCTGTTATACTACATGCCAGTTAAAGGAGTCGTTCTTGTCTCCGCAAAAAGAACTCAGCGCGCATGCTGAGAGCGTCTCATTGGCCGCCGCGGTTGGCGTTGCGCGACTGAGGTCGCGGGTTCGATACCGGCCACGGAGGTCGCATTGCGATGGGGGGCAGAATGCAAAATGATGTTTACCGTGCATTGGGTGCACGTTAAAGAACCCCAAATGGTCAAAATTAATTCGTCCGTCGTGCATAATAATCATATCCTTGGTTTGGCACGTAAGACCCCAGAATTTTATTAATTGAGAGTGACATAGTGCATTTTTTTTGCATACGTATATACTAAGAGTATTTAAAATAATGCAGCGCTTGCGCTATGTACATTCACAAAATGTGGTGAGCATTGCTTGACGCGACATTATCCAAAGAAAGCATCGACCAAAATGAAACATCAAATATTCCACAGAACCGCTTGAGCAGATATTAACAGCGGAGCTGTTTAAGCTTTTGGTTAAGCCACGTAGTGCGAACAAAAACTGTGGGCCGATCATGGAGGTAGTGCAGAAAGGGTCCAAGCGCAATGAGAGACAACCCTGTGAACTAGCGAAGCTGTTAAGCTCGAGGATGGTCCGTCAAGTTTACGCCGAAAAACCTCCGCCTGGCAATGACGTCACCATGCGTCGCCTAGCAACGCTTCGCCCCAGCTGCGCCGACCGCGTCGAGCCTCGCCACAGCTGCGTGACCCGTGACGTCATCGCCCGCGCCGCATCGCTTCGCCTTAAGGCTGTTTCACATGGCGCGATTGTGGCGAAAAAAAATCATTCTGCCGCGCACGTCGCAGAGCGATTTTCGCTGAGAGCTTTCACATGCGTCTGTGACAGCGCGATTTCCGTTGCAGCGACGCCGAAGGTCGCCCGCTGCTCACGAAGCATCCAAGCCTGCATCGCTAAATAAAAACAACGTGGAAACTAGTCACATAGTAAAATGTTCTTCTTATTATTTGAAAATAGAATTAGTACACTATTTTTTAATGTTTAAATGCGTTGAGTCTTTACGATCGCTTAGTCTGCAACCGCGGCGAGTGAAACGCTGCACAACACAGCAAGTATGAGCGTGCGGCTAGTGCGGCGTCGGTGGGGTGGTTTCGTTTATTACCCCGTTGTTGCGGTAATATATCGAAGCCACAACTCTTCTCCTGGAGGAGTATATACTTCTGCAGAAGAAGCGACCATTGAGTGTGTAAGCACCTGGCACAATTTGTAGCGAAAAGAGGTTCACGACGGTGACGATCAAGTGGGTACTTGCCGTTTGTTGAAGGCGGCGTCTGCTCCTGACCTGGATAGCGTGCAGCTTCTCATTTTAAACGAATTGTGTGAGCTAGAGAAAACAAAAATTGTTCATGAAGCTCCTGAGCCACAGGCGGTGAAACTGGTGCGCGACATTGCTCCGCTGAGCTTCCAACACGCGGTAAAACAGGAAAGCGCCTATTTCGACGGCGCTTGCTGTTACGTCACGTTGCTCCGCCCACATCGCGCCGATCGCTGCGACTCAGCGACGGAAATTCCAACATGTTGGAATACCGTCGCGGAGAGCCCGCGACGTCGCGGCGGTCGCTGAGCGACGGAATTCGCTGTGTCGCTGTGTGAAAATCGCGCCATCTGAAACGGCCTTTAGCGGGAGACACACGGTACGATTCGGCGACCGATCCGGCGTCCAACGTGCTGGAACGGCAGCCGGAACCGAGGCGTTTTGCCGTGCCGAAGCTGGGCAGATTTTCACCGTCCGACAACCGCACCGTCGTTTGGCCGCAGCCAATGATATATAGCACGCCTGGCATGTGACGTTCTCTGACGTTCCCTCCAAAGAGGCGGCGCCGGCAGGCCGGTTTCTCGCCGCTTTTTTTTTTTTCTTGCCGGCTGCAACAGTATTGCTACAATTTGTTTCTGACACTAAATAGTTACCAGTTCGGTAAAATCATCTCGAACGTGTGCCTGTTTTGCAAAGCAGCGCCTAGTATTAGCACTCAGCTACTGGCGAGATCGGCCGGGAGCCGCGATGCGACAGCATTTCGCAGGTACACAGCATACACCGACCGTATGAGCGAGGCTGCTCGCTTAGCTTCCACGCTTGCCCTTCGCATTGACGGCGTCGAGTAATCCAATTGTATTGAATTATGGGTCACCTAAGTGTACAGTGTTCATCGTGTTGGCAAAAATGAGCGCACTTCGACGAGCTCGGGCTGGATCGCAAGAGCCGTCGGCCGTGGCGTCCGCCGAGCTAGGCTTACCGGCCCTATCGCTGGCTGTCAGTGGAGCCGTCAGTGGACAACACACTGTTGCGAAGTGTTTTGTCACTCGCAAAGACACAATTTTAGTGACAGTGTTGGCGTAAAGCGAAGCCGCATTGCGCAAAGTTGTTTATCTTGTATTTCTCGACGAGGATATAGTCGTCGGAGCGTACGAGCTGGGGCGCAGGATCTGGGCGGAGCTTACGCGCCGGTCGCTCGTTCGGATACACGTCCCGTGTGCCCCGAATGCCGCATGCTCCGGCATGCGGCATACTTGCTATCTACCTATTAGGTGGGTAGCAAAATCTCGGCTGTCGCAAGGGATTGTGGGGTGCGCGTATTCTGCTACAACTTCCGGTTCGAGACCACGACTGCCGTCTATGCCGCCATCACTTCATGCCCATGCATGCTTCATGCGCTTTGGCTTTTATATACTGCGGAACTTTGGTGAAAAACCACGATGCAAGCACCGCTGGGCAGTTCCAAAACGTAGGTGTGAGCTATCGTTCCTTTGTACTTATGTTGGCGCCCTTAGACTCGTGTATTTTTAGGTGGCAGGCATTTCATGCCCTAACGTGTTTGTGTCGCGTCTAATAGTCATATAACGTTTATCAAGCGCAAACGTTTGTCGAGCGCAAGCAAACGTTCGTTAACTTAAGAAGTAGTTTTTAATAAGTGGTAAGTCAACCTAATAAGTGGCTGTTTGTAACGCTTCCCATAACAAACGGTGCAGTCGATTGCTTCGTCCGCTGTTTTGACTGCAGCGCGGTGCCCAGAGCACGCCATGTCGTCGGCTACTGTGCCTTCGCAGTCTCTCGTTTTTTCCCAAGAGACGCATGTCGTGTATCACTGCAGAGAGAAAGCACTGATTTAAGTATCGGAAAAGTACACGAATTATTTTGACGTTATCTCTACTCCCTCTTTCGTGCAGCCTCAGTTGCCTTTTCGTTGTACCGAAATGAAGACGGCACATAATCAATGTGCTGAGGATCCTTGCTGGGTGCGCCTTTGTGTATTTAACTGATTGCTAAAAAGGGGGTATTTGTACTAGAACGTTAGTAGACGAAGTTATTCGCCAAAACACTTGCCTGTGACGAAATGATCTTCACATATTCTGGCTCCGACGTTCGGTACCCACAGCTCGCCGTTCACGGTCGCTCGTTTGACGGCAGCTGCCCATTTACGTTTGTGCGCTTCATTCCATGGAAAACGAAATATTTTTTTTCCTTTCACGGAAGAGTTCGCGCACCCTAATGCCGAGCAGCCAACCATAACCATGTTGCTGAAGCGTGTTTTCTTCGCGAACAGCAGGAAATCGCACTCTGGAAACTGCTGACAAGGCTGAACGAAGCAACAGAAGCGCCAATAGCCCTCGAACCGCAAGTCGCTAGCTGACGACATCGTCAATGCCCGTCATGGCTAAAGTCCCTATATTTATAAATATAGGGGCTTTAGTCATGGCCTGTCATAGCCGAGCCATGACGTCACTGCGCCGTGCGGAGCGGTTGCCGCGGCTGCGCAGACACGGAGCTAAGTTGTGACGTCACTACACCGACCCACGGGATATATAGCTCCGCGTCGCCGCCGCAGCGACACCAAAGTCCCGCCGTCTCCGCGCCGAGCACATCGCCGCGAAGATGGGGCAGCCGAAGAAGAGCATCACTCCCGAAGCAAAGGAAGCGCGGCGCGAAAGCCACCGCGCCGCTACTCGAGAGCGAGTGAGAACACATCGGTCCGATCCCGAGTATCGCGCCACCGAAGCGGCGGTGAAACGTCGGTGATTCGCAGAAGATCCGGAGTTACGAGCCCGCGAAACCCAGCAAAAGCGTTTGAGCGTCCAGATACTTTAATGACCGAGTGTTCGTTGCTCTTTGGGCTGTCGATGATTCCGGGGTGATCTTGCGCAAAACGTGGCCGAGTCTCGAAGCATAACCTCGCAAAAACTTGGCCGAACCGAGATAAAGCTAGGTGGCGTCGCTGTTCGTCCAGTCTTCGCACCACTAGTGTGAAGCTGCTCCTAATTTCTTTTACTCAAAAGGGCATTTCACGGAACATAAAAATACAAATCACGAGTGACCGCGTCATAGAAATTCTATTTTCCCCACTTTCTACACACGTCAATCAAAGGTCCTTCATACCATAGGAACAATGCGGGATATCGGGTGCGACCGTACATGCTGGTAAACAGCGGGGCTATTTCGCACGCCAGAGAAGACAAAAAAAAAAAAAAAAATGAGAGAAAAGATTTATCAGTACCTCAGGACTTTCATTAAAGTTTTACATCCATCCATCCATCAGTGCTGAATAAAAAATTGCCCGCATATTACAGGCGAAGGCGAGCAGGCGTATTCGCGCTTTCGGAGATGGCCTTGCTGAGAACTCGGGGCGGCACACCGGTTGATCTTTCGCTGCATTTCGCCGCTGCGGGAGCGCGCGCGCGCGCCTCGGAGGCCGTAAATCAACTCGCAGAGCACCCGCACGGCGAGCGCGACGCATGCAGGAGAATCGTCCGGTTTCGCGAGACCTGCTCCAACAGTCGGCCTTGCTGATCCCGGGTATCTCTGGCCGCTGATCCTCTTCAGGGCGCACCCGCCACGAGTTAACGACGGCGCTCGCATATATACTATATGCTAGGAGGGCGCCGTTTCTCAGACGGTAGCGAGAAGGAACCCACATCCGGCCCCCGGGCGCGATGAGAAGAAGAGACGGGGGCGCAGCAATGGCGCCGACCGAGCTGCCAAGCTCACCCGCGCGCCGCGCCGGAACTTGGAGCGCGCAGTGAAGTTCGCGAGGATCCGCGTGGACGGGCCGAGCCCGCTGCCTTCGCGGGGACGTTATTGTTCATGTTGCGCCTATGGAAGAGGGAAGGTGCAGGCACGGAGGAGGGAAGCAGATTCCTGGCTTCCAAGGATCAGCCGATTTGCCTCGTTTATCAGAGTTAAGAAGGCGGCGGCTGCCTTCGGAACTGAACGCAAAAGAAAAAGAAGAAAAAAAAGAAAGAAAACGAGAACTTAGCGAAGGATAGCGAGTCGCGTAGGGTGCAAGTGCTTTCTCGTGTTACAGGCTTGGGCAGCGGCACGCTGCGAGCGACGCGTGAAAGTAATCTCCGCCCGGTGCTCTTGCTGGACTACACGTGCGGCACACAGATCTCCGGCTTTGTTTCCGCTGCAAGCGCCCTTCCTCCTCCCGCCACCCGCCCCTCACACACACTATTCCCAGCACAGACATGCTGCCTGAACGCTCGCGTCGCGCCGGCTGAATGGGTGAAAATGCCAGTGTTGTCCCCGAATGCTGCTTGCCTCTTTACTATCCGCCATCCAACACGGACCTCGTCTTGTCTTCTCCGTCTGCTGTGCTTCTGCTCCAAAAATGATAACACGCCAGCACTCAGCACGTCTCTGAAAACATCTGGCCCCTCGCAGTTAGCCACGGTTGTCCTGTCTGAACAGTTTGATTCCTACCGGTTTTCCCTTCAGTTTAAATCGGGAACCGCCGTCTTTAAATCATACGTGCAGAGATGTTAGCAGCGTGAAATGTGTTTGCGTAGCACTAGAGTGCTCTTTCGCTCTACAAGACAGAAACAAGCTTGAGAGGTCCCAATAATCGCAGAATTGCATCCTTTGCAGAAAAAAAAAGGGGGGTGGGGGGCGGAGTGAAGCGAAAAAAAAACATAAATATAAAAGGGGCACGACTATGGGGTACAAGTAGCTTGACCACGCCTAACGCACGCCTGTCCAATGGATGGGCAAAGCATCCTCTCAGACGCTGATAATGAGGACATTCAATGAGATCGTCTTACGAAGACAGCGGCTTGGAGACTCACTCATTGTGTCGGGAGTCAAGTTCGCTAACACATGATAGAATACATGCTACACTGAGCTTAATGGTCGCAGAATACGTGACACTTTCGATTAATATATAAATTGTAGAATGATCAGAACTTACGTGTGTACTCAAATTCCTGACCGTCAGCCCAGGTGAAACAATTTTCGTACTGGAGGTCATTCCCACCAATCCAGAAGGTGTGATGGTGGTTCTTGTACTCGGCACTGAAAAGGAAAAAAAAATACATGCACATATATACATTTTTTTTCACTTCTCCTTCACATGTCACACGTGGCTCGGGCAATATTTTGGGGTTTACTGCTTGACGTCGCAGTCATAAGTAATGTTTTGATGCTTGCTGTGATACCGCAAGTACGCGGAGGCACGCTTTCAATCGTTTTCCTACCCCAGACGAAATTGTCGCCGCGTGGGAGAATACCTACAAGCCTGTTTCAGCGGATATGCCATGTTCGTGGAATACTTGTAGTTAGTTTGCACGTGTACGTATTTCGACGGCTTTGTGCTATATTACGTGTTTACATATAAAGTGTATTGTTTCTACATAGTGTTTGTCTTCTTGTACACTTTTCAGGGACACTGCGCATGTATGACATCGAACAGCAGATGCTTAGCTGATTGCAGTATTTCATCATCACTCTTCATCCTCCTCTACTTTCCTCTTTTTTCGCCTTCTCCTTTAATCTGGAGTAGCGGGCAAGAGACACGTTCGTCCCGCCAACCTCTCGGCCTTTCCTCTAATTAACGATTCTCTCTATTCGAGCAGCCCAGCACAGTTCACCGAACTCATCCGTGTACTTCACGGATGAGTTCTACTCTATGTGCCGCGTCGTTTTCTCTAACGCCATGCCTCGCGCCAGGTGACGCACAGCGTGTCATATAGTTCGTAGTGACCCTGGGAAGGAATGTCTGCACAAAGTGTGCCCTGCCTTGTCAACATCTTCCTTGCTTATTTTCAAGGTACCACTACTATACGGCGACACGTTAGGGAGGAGAAGGGGTAATTCGCATGGTAAAGGGGGCATCTATAGGTTGTGTGTTTGTTGTTACAACATTTTAAAAAGATTTAGTGATCACCGCTACTATATATGCGTCCAACTTTCGCAATAGGATTGTATTTTCTGGTCCGCATCGTTAAATAATACACTTCGTGTCACTGAGTACCTGTTTCGTCCAGTCCCCGAGGTCTGTGTACTTATTTGCTAGCAGGCAGCGAAACCAGTCCATGGACCGAATTCACAAAGCTTTTAGTCCGTAAACGCTGTTGGCCAATGGCCGACTACCTGCGCTAATAATATGTGCTAACGCGCTCAATATGAGCCGCAATACGCGAGCCGTGGCTGCAGCGACGCTCTGACGAAAAAAGTGGAGAGGGTGTCGCCATTTGAGCAATGCGCATACCCCCTCATTTCCATTGTCTGCTTTCCTCGCGGGGCGATAATATACTGGCCCACCGAGCAGCTATCACTCCATCGCGGATAAAAAAAGTAAGAAGAGTTGCAGTTTCACCGGAAATGCGAAGCATCGATTGCGATATCAAATTATTAGATAGCTATGCGAAGTAAGGATAGTTGTTCTATCGGCCGTATAAACTCGTAAACAATCGCTTACTAGCTAACTTAACAAGCATGGTGTCACGCGTGCACAGGCAATCACGAA
The DNA here is from genome assembly GCF_013339745.2 of Dermacentor silvarum. Taxonomy (NCBI): domain Eukaryota; kingdom Metazoa; phylum Arthropoda; class Arachnida; order Ixodida; family Ixodidae; genus Dermacentor; species Dermacentor silvarum. Next base: position 137,186,030 of record NC_051154.1, read on the forward strand.
CGCATCTCACTCGATGACCGCGGGCACTCGCTGTCAGAACGCTGGCGAGGAAGAGCGGCAACAGCAGCGAGCGAATTGTCCTTCGTGCTGCCTCTCGCTTCAACGCGAACTGCGAGAACACAGCGCACACGAAGCTATCAGCCCTCGGTGCACCTATAGACTATGTACTTACCGCAGACCGCTTTCAAGATAGGGCCCGCGCTGCCGCACTTACCCGTGCCCACGGTGTAAGATAAACACACTTCAGGTGGGGACACTTCTCGGCTTACTTGCGAGGTGCGATCGACCACATAAAATAGCAATGGCGCGCGTCTATTGGCCTGGTGACGGCAGCGGATACCTATCGGCGGAACGACACAACTTCAATCAGAACGCAGGCGAGAGCTTGCGTAGACAAGGAACGCGCGCATGCCCTCTCCTCCGCGCGGTCCCCTCACCACGGTGACCTACTTTCGCGCGTCACTCAATCATTTCGGATTTCCCGCGAAGCGTCGGTTGCTATTGGCTCTTTTCGAGGAGCAGTTTGTTCTCTAGAAATGAGATGGCGCTATCGGAGCCCCGCCGCACGTTGCCTCAGCGAAAGCGCACGAATACGAAACCATTAGCGCGTCTGCCCTGTTTCTTTACGATCAGCTGCCAGAAATGCAAATGGGTTTTCGCTCACACACTGTGCTCCATTCGTGCTGCAAAATGTGAAGCGGTGGATTGAAGACGTGTGCAGTAGTTGGCTGCAAAAATAGTGACTGGCATATTAAGGAATGGAATGAATATGTGTGACTAAGTTCACGGACCGTTGCTACATACGGACAGGCTGTATTGCCGGCCCTTCTCTATGCACGACTTTCCTCGTGGATAAAACAAAAATTCACTCATCCGCACGCGTTGTACCGCTAAAAGCAGTCACGCATTTGTCTTTTTCACAAAATGTACGACCACAACCCCGCTCTTCGATCCTTATTTATCGTACCAGCGCCATTTCGCTCACACCAGCTTGATCATCCCCATAAGGTTAAGATACCGTATTTTTCAACTACTGCAGGCTCGCAATCTTTCGTCCCCAGAACCGCAAGGGACTGGAATTACTTACCCGCCTTCATAACGGACATAGCTGATTCAACTGCCTTTAAAAATGCCCTATCAAGCTTATTGTAGTACCACACATTACGTTCTTGTGTGCTTTATGTCAGTATGAGTAACACGAGAACAAGGTGAGGGCAGGAGCCAACGTTTCGACAAGTGGACTTGTCTTCTTCAAGGCAACATATGCTCTCCTCGGCACAGTATATATAGGTAGGGTTCTTCTAAAGGGGAGAGAAGGTGAGGCGGGTGGGTGAGGTAACGAGCGAGAGTGTGTTATGGCGAGGGTGTAGAATTGAAAAGCAATATATTGTACTACTGATAGTCGGTGGAGGAGTTTGAGGCAGCGCCGTGTGTTAGCAGGTTGACGTGTCATGTCAACCTGCTAACACACGGCGTGACATACTGACATGACGTGTCATGTCAGTATGTAATTATTCGGTCTAATGATTCGTATATGCTGTATACTGTTTTGTATAATTCTGTGTAATGCTTCTATCTTTATGTTATCTTTATGTTATTATTTTTGTGTTCACTTTTACTTTGTATGCCCCTCCCCTCTGTAATGTATTTATACCTTGAGTGTACTGAAAATAAATAAATAAATAAATAAATAAATAAATAAATAAATAAATAAATAAATAAATAAATAAATAAATAAATAAATAAATAAATAAATAAATAAATAAACCTCCAAAGAAGACTTCCACCCCGGAATGTCGACAAGAGTGAGTACCGCTCGTTAAACAATGACAAAGGGAGTAGCGCCGCTTTCAGGCATAGTAAGTTACGCGCACATTATCTACAAACATCTACCCCAACTCGCACGCAAACTTACGCACACTCTATCGTCAACGTAGTAAGAATACATGAATGGGCTCACACTTGAATCAATGCGCCAAAGCATAGATGACAGCGACTACACCGGCAGCACACGAATGGTCGAAGCTGAATGTTTCGTGACGGTCCATAGGAGAGGCGAGTTACTTAGCGATAACACATCTTTGCTACAAGATATATTACAAAGCACAGAACAGCTACGTTCCAAGCCTTGTATGCAGCAAGACCAAATCTATTGCAACTGAGCACACCCGTGAGCGAAATTCGGTAGAAAATAACCAGAAAATAACTGACGAACTTCACTGAGTCAGAAACGTGACAAGCCACTGCCTCAAGGTATTTGCCAAATAAAGAACGAACAGCAAAACACACTTATCCTTATTGAATTCATAAGCGGAAAGTTTGCATCGCTTAGAATACATATTTAGCCTCACTTTTAGAACAAACTCCATATACGCTGCTCGCGCCGTTTGGACAAAGCTTAATGAGCTCCGAAAGCGCTTTTACATGTCCTCTGAAGCTGTGGCCTAAGCTTCGTGTCGTCCACTCAGTCAGCGTCTACGATGTCTCTCGAAACAGAGGTTTCCGTTCCTGAGCCGCACCGGGCGTCATGTACACCCATTGTAAACACGGAGGCAACAGAGGCAGCTGAGGCAAGCAATGGATGCGTCACTACGTGATCAAATATGGCAGCCCCCACGGGATCGTCGCGAAAAGGGACCCTACCAACCGTAGGTAAACACCAATAAAACATTTTCTGCCTTGAAGTTGCGTCGTTACACCGATAGGTATCCGCTGCCGTCACCGGGCCGATAGACGCGCGCCGCTGCTACTTTATCTGGACGATCGGGTCTCGCGTGTCCACACCTAAAGAGTATATATCTTACACCGTGACCGCGCCATACGCAGCCTCCGCCGGAGTAAAACGCCCCCCCCCCCCAAAAAAAAAAAAAAAAAACAATTGGTTTTGGGGGGGGGGGGGGTTGGTATCATTTTGGTTTTGGTACCAAAATGATACCAAAACCCATGTGACCAAGTGGTGACGTCACGTTTGACATAAAGACATAACGTGATTACGTCATCACGTCAAACATTACATTACGCGATCACGTCACCTCATCACGTACAAGATGTCACCTGATGACGTCATGTGATGCCGCTTGGAGAAGCAGCACACTGTGCGCTTCCCATTTCTTTGGATTGTCTCCGTTATCGTCCCACATTTTTGAGTGAACACGCGGCCACTAAAAATCCTGACCAACTAGAGGCTAACAGCTTCACTGCAAAAGAAGCGAGCCACAAGGAATGGTATTCATAAGTGCCACAGAGTCATGCGCGACAGAGATCAAGGGAGACTAGCCATAAGAATTGGTGACAACATTAACCGGGCATAGTGGCAGACTGCTCATTCACGTGTACTAATGCGTTCAGAACGCCTGAAGGCTGTGTTTTAAAACAGGGTACAAAAAAATACGGCAGCTCCCACGTCCTGTGGGAATCGATGTTATGCGAAGCAGTGCACGCAGAGCCTACCAAGTTAACGAAACGACCATGAGAGCACCAAGACGTAGGCGGCTCTTTCATGAACTACATGACACGCATGTCATGACATTGACATTCATGTCATGAGTCCTAATGAGTCGCTTTAGCTACACCTAAGAGACCTTAAGGTGAAAGCCTTAGTCATGCTCATGACTATGACTTCTACCACCATCCTTTAGTGTTTCCTTCACCTAGTACCCCACCCGAACCTATTCCATTGGTTTCTGAGTGTGAATCATTTTTCGCTGCGTCACTGACGTTTTTGCTGACTCATACCCATGACTATGACTTCTACCACCATCCATTGAGTGTTTCCTTCACTTCGTGCCCACGTCCGAACCCATTCCAGTGGTTTTTCAGCGTTAATCTTTTTTCGCTGAGCCATTGTCACTTTTGCTGAGTCATGCTAATGACTGTGATTCTACCATCATACATTGAGTGTTTCCTTCGCTTAGTGCCCACGTCCGAACCCATTCTCGTGGTTTTTGTGTGTTATTCTTTTTTGCTGGGTCATTGTCATGACCTACATGACACGCATGCCATGACATTTATGTCATGACCTATCACTTATGTTCGTCATACACTCCTGTCATACTATGCCAATTTTGGTACCTACCAAGTTAACGAAACGACCATGGGAGCACCAAGACATACTCGGCTGTTTCATGACCAACATGACAAGCATGTCATGACATGTCATTTATGTTCGTCATGTACTCTTGTCATAGTATGCAAATTTCGGTACATACCAAGTTAACGAAACGACCATGAGAGCACAAAGTCGTAGGCGGCTAGATAGATAGATAGACACTGTCAAAGTAGCAAATGTTCGCCAAGAAATGCTTCGCATTTAATACATTTGGTACAGCATAGAAGTGAAAGACGGCATGCATGGTGGTGCATTATGTGACGCTTACGGGTAACGCAATTTTTACACTGGCTCACGGTGCGATAATGTTTTCCGCAAGAGTCCTCTTTTTTAATTTCTTTACACGGTTAGGGCGGGTTATACAGAAAGAAAGAAAAATAATCGGTTCTATACACTCGACCTTCTGTACACACGTTTACTCACGGCAAACTAAACGAAGACGTGGCAAGCGCGGAGGCGGTCGCCCCCTTCCCACAAAGTCTTTGGTATATGACTGCGACTGCAGATACTGGGCCACACAGACCAGCGGCGAATGAGGGACCGAGAACAAAGTCGAGTGAAGTCGTCCGATCATTGAACAATAACAACAATACCTTGATTTGGGCGAGTTAGCTCATCTTGACAGAAGGAGGAGGAGCAGGAGTAGATTTTAATGAAGAGAAGGGAGGAGAGGTCGGCCTGGAAAGCGTGTCTCTAGCCTGCTACTCCTAACTGGGGTAAGGGGAAGTGGGAGATACAGGGAGAGGTAGGTGGCAGGTGATTATGATATCGTACAATGAGCTACTATTTACACACGTTGTCCAATACGCGGTTGTGCACTTATTACACACTACACGCAGGAGCAGTGTTGACAGTCTTCTTTAAATAGCACTATGGGCGAGGACGAACAGTATGGGGACGACAGGACGGGCGCCCATGCTTTTGTTTGTGTACTTTTCGCCCTCGTCCATGGCGCTGTTTTAAGAACACTGTCGAACAATAATAATTGGCATAGGAAGCCGTTTAATAAATTATATTAGCGTAAAAAAATTGGAGGACGCTTAAGCTTCCCTATAGCGTTCCGGGCCCGGAACGCTATAGCGTTATCGGGCCCCGTTCGCATCCCATTTTTCTTTATGAGTAGGCTTCACTGCAGCACAGAACGTGGGAAAGCCAGCTTACAAAGACCAAGCTTACACCGATCCCCTTAAAGTTGGCCTCACTTTTAAACAGACATGAGTTGCTCGGAAGACGTTTTTCCAGGGGCAATATAAGTCGTCTTATATTAAAATGTGAAGGCCCTAGGACCTTTTTTATTATTTTATTAATTGTTTGCTGTTAACCGGACGCACGCGCGTGTCCGAAACGCATTAGACAGGGTAAGTCCCAATTTGACCTGTCGAGGATGCGAGCGCCATCTGGATAGAATTTTTGCAAGTAATCTACCCGAGTGCGCCGCTGTTGGTATGGTAGAAATACTGGAAAAGGGGTTTGTGTTTGAGTTTCCTCGTAGCAGAATTATGTTTTCTCGTACATTCAAATTACAATCCGACGCCACCATGTCTGTAGGTTGTGGTTAAATCGTACTTTACCATTTTTCTAACGAATTTTACTGTGAGAAATTCAATTTTTGTTCACTAACACCTTGCACCACGCGGAGGGCCTGCGCGGTCGGGGTGGTTCGGGATGATTTTCTCCGCCACGGACGCCGACAGTTACGGCGACGCCGGATTTTCTGCGACATGGGGATAAACGCGGTTCATCGTACTGAGGAAGCGAAGGAAGAAGTGGCCGGAGCTAACCTTTGCTCTGGGGCCTCCATTAACAGCGAAGCTTCCGAAGCGAAGCATCACATGATGACAGGAACACTCTTAACAGACAGTACCCAGCAGAATACACCTAAGATGTTACCCTTGGCCAGATCAGTCGAATGCACTAAGGGCAGTCGCAATATTCAACAATAATGGGAAAACTGAAAAGCATTTCAAAGTGGAGCACTAGCTCAGTCCATTTGTATCTTTACTTATGAGAAGCAGTCAGTGACTGGTGTTATTTCTGGTGTTGGACTCTAAATGAATGTTGGCGGCGGAGTCTCTTAACCTATACAGTGAGCTGCGGTTAAGACGTCTTGCTAAAAGCAAGGGTTCGTATTCACAATAAGAGTTCTTATGCTAAAATAGTTCGCAAGAGTACATGCCAGGCAATCGTGTTGTTGGATATGCATTAAGCGAAGGTGGCCATCGAATGGAAAACAACACTTGCGAAGGAAAAGCTTTGCGAACCTTCATCTTTGCATATGTCAATTTCACTGCAAGTTTTTCTTGTGCTTTCGGGGCATGTGGTGCATAGGGATCGCTAAACCAGTTCAAAAACAGGTTCGGCGTTGGGGACCGGTTTGCGATCCTGTTACAGTTTAATTCCCCGAATAATTATGAAAACATTACGGGGGATGCATATAACTTTCTAAGAATGTGAAGGCGAAAGCCTATTTGGACCCATGGCGATGAGGAATGAAGCTCTGAGCTCATGCGGCGACGTATACAAGGCGCGCGAGCGTGCTGCCGCCGTTTCCAGAACATTCTACGGGCGCTGCGGCGGACATTTCCCTCCTCCTCCCGAGCGCCGAAGTTGCCCTTTCCCTCAACACCCTCTGGCGTTCAGCGCGAGACGCAGTATAGGAACGCTAGCACAGAATTGCACTTGCAGACGTTAGCGCTCCCCAATTAGTCCTTTCCAGATTCCACGCACCGCCTCATATTTACTGTAGCCCCCAAAGCCTTCTATGTTGCAATATTGCTGCATTCCGCTTACCCTTTATTTTATGATGAGCGGCGTCGGAGCCAGCTATGAAAGAAGCCAACGAACGCGCGAGCAGTGGCCCGAGCGCAAGGCAAGCGCGAGGCGAGCTCGCTCACTTTTTCCATAGCTCACAGCGACCTCCTTGAAACATAGAGATTGAAGGCTTTCGCGTTAAAAAATAAATTGTAGGGTATTACGTGCCAAAACCAAGATCTGATGATGAGGCACGGCGTAGTGGGGGTTCCATATTAATTTTAATCACCTGAGGATCTTTAACATGCTTCAATGCACGATACACGGACGTTTTTGCATATCGCCGCCATCGAAATGCGGCCGCCGCGATAGAAATTTGGTCTCGCGACCTCGTGCTTAGCAGCGCAACACCACAGCGCTTAGGGCTACTTCCCGAATACGAACCGTAAATGAACCGGAGGAAAATAAATGAACCTTCAACCTGAATCAGTTTTTCATTTTTCGCTTTTTCGGCCCTCTGCTTTTAACACAGGCGCCTTTGCATCCCTTCCAGTCGGTCGCTCTCACGAAGGAAGGAGAAAGTAAAACAAGTGCCATTCTCTTACTTCCGCGGAAGTCACGTCACCATGTTTTTATTTTTAGTTAAAGAACAGTGGGCGCGTAAAGACAAAGCCTGCGTTGAGAACACTGAGGAAAGAAAAAAAAAAGGGTAAGAAACAGAAGGTGAACTAAAAGGCGATGGGAGCGGCAAAACACGTTAAACACATCGACGAAGTCCTCCGGAGGCGCAGAAACAGTTCCGCTCGCATCCCGCCAGTCTTGAGAGGCAGCAACAGCACGATTTTCTTTCCGTATTTTTTCTTTGAATTTTACGAGCATCACTTTTGAAGCTTGAGAGAGCGGCGGGTCCAATTTTGAATTGTCTTAACACAGCTAGCGAGGCGGCACGTGGTCGGTGACGAAGAACGGCGTCCGAAGGCTGTGCTGGAGGTAAATGCGACGCCATGGGGCACTAGCAGCTTGCAAGTGAGGCGCGGCAGATGTCTCTCTTGACAAAGACGTGGCGGTCGAGCAGCGCCGAAGGCGTTACCTGAGGACTTCGTGGCACCCAGAATTTCACGGCAGAGCGGGTGGGCCCCTCCTGTTCGAACGCGTTCGGACAGGAAGGGGCGCAGCTGTCCGGCGGCAGCGCGTGACACCGGTGGTTCTTACATGATGACGCAAGTCTTGCGGCGGCAGCGTTCGGCGTAGAGCCGCTTGAGTTCCTCAAAGTCCTTGCGGATCTCGTTCACCTCCTCGATGTCTCTTCGCAGCTGGTCGTCCTTCTCGACGCACAGTTGGCGGAGCGCCTTGAGCATGGCGTTCTTCTGCGCCGCCTCCAGGCGCGAGTTCTCCAGGTTCTCCTCCAGGCGCTGGATCCTCGACTGGAGCTTGGTCACAGTGCGCAAGTAGGTCTCCTTGTCCATTCCCGAGTTCGGCGAAAAAGCGTTGGCCAAGTTGGGAAGCTGACAACCAAGGTCGAACAGCCACGGAAGCACCGAAAGCATAATGCTCCTGCACGAGCGCCTCGCTGCCGCTCTCTGCTTCTTCTTCGCCTACGGCGCCGGCACGTGCTTACCGCGCTGGGCTTCGCGTAGCCATAGAGCAGAGAAAAAAATAAACATTGCTTGCAGTTTTTTTTTCGCAAAGCATAGTGTTGCATATTAAGGATACTAGAAGAAAATCCGGCTACTAGTGTCACCGTGCGTCGCCAGTATGGCTGTTAATATTTCTAGGGCACTAACCGTGTAGCACAAATTTGCCTAAACTTCTTCCTTCTGGCTTCGAACGGCATTCTGAATCCTAGTATTCCACTTTGTGAAGCTAATTTTTCGTCGAAAATTCACTTTAATGCGATGATTAGCCCCATTTAGCTTCCAATTTTTTGCTATTCTATAGTGGTTAGACGCGCCGCGGTGGCTCAGTCAGCTAAGGCATTGCGCTGCTTAGCCAGATCGCGGGATCGAATCCCGGCCGCGGCGGCCGCATTTCAATCCAGGCGCCATGCAAAAACGCCCGTTTGCTTGCGTTGTAGTGCAGGTTAAAGAACCCCAGGTGGTCAAAATTAATCCGGAGCCCACCACTACGGTGTGCCTCATAATCAGAACTAGTTTTGGTACGTAAAACCCCAGAAAGACGAAGAAGAAGATAGTGGTTAGAACATTGCAGACCAATGTTATTGCGCATAATAGAAAAAGTTACACATGGTGAGTGTTACTTGCCGCAGTTCATCTAGATTTAGGGAAACACACAATCCATAACTGTCCAAACTTTTGCGCATGTAAATTACGAGATGAAACTAATGATAATAAAGGGAAAAGTGTAATTTCCCCCCCCCCCCCCCCCCAAAAAAAAAAAAGAACGTCACTCACCATGGTGGCTCAGTGGTTATGGCGTTATACTGTAACTGCGCACGAGCCGGCAGATTCTCGGCTGTGGCGGCCGTATTTCGATGAGGGCGCTATGCAAAAACGCTGAGGTGCCGTGCTTGAAGTGCACGTTAGAAATTCCAAGTTGCCGAAATCATTCTGGAGCTCGTCATTATACAGTGTCTCTCTCATAGCCCTTGTACAATCTCGTTCCTCGCTTCTGATGTCAAATAAGAATAAATACAAGTGATCGATACAGTGGGTTTGGGTTTGTATCGATGGATACAAGCCCAAACCCACTGCTCTCAAACCCGCGATTTGCGGGCTATGAGAGCGGCACAACATTCTCACCATCGCACTCCCACACCCTGCTCACAGATTCACACACTCACAGCACTGCTAATTTACTAAAACATGCAAGGTATGGCTGATTTGCGCCGCACTGTGATTTTGTGAGAACGCGATAGCTGAATGTAAAGTTGTCACTCCAAATAGGCTCTATACTCCGTTACATACATAGCAGTCAATGCTGTGGAAGCTACGCAAGAAGTTCAGTCAAGAAAAGTTATCACTCCGCGCGTTCTGTCTATGCTTCGCTGCGCCTTCCGTCCATACTTCGCTACGCGCGAGCATGCACTGAGGCTCCTCGCGAGATGTTGCAAATAAATAACCCCAAAAGAACAAAAACATAAATAAAATGATCTAAAACACCGCATTAGCAGCCGTATACCAAAGCGTGTTTGTTTCCAAGGATTAAAACTTATTTCGTTCAATACTGAGCCTATATAAAAAACAGTTGCGCACAACTGCGGTAAACAAACATCGAACTGTTTCAAAGTGCGAACGAAGCCACTCCAAGAAGTCTCTCTGTATAGACGTTCAGGAGAGTCGCGCCGGAGCTGCAGCGTTCACGTCCCTGTGGCATCTCTATTTCTGGCGCCAGTGCAAAATCTTTTAAATGCGAAGCATTTCTTAGCGATCATTTGCCACTTTGACAGTATCTATCTATCTATCTATCTATCTATCTATCTATCTATCTATCTATCTATCTATCTATCTATCTATCTATCTATCTATCTATCTATCTATCTATCTATCTATCTATCTATCTATCTATCTATCTATCTATCTATCTATCTATCTATCTATCTATCTATCTATCTATCTATCTATCTATCTATCTATCTATCTATCTATCTATCTATCTACACCTTGGTGCTCTCATGGTCGTTTCGTTGAATTCGTATGTACCAAAATTGGCATAGTATGACAAGAGTGTATGACGAACATAAATGATAGGTCATGACATAAATGTCATGAAATGCGTGCCATGTAGGTCATGAAACAGCCACCTACGTCTTGGTGCTCTCATGGCCGTTTCGTTAACTTGGTAGGCTTCCCGTACACTGCCTCGCGTAACATCGATTCCCACAGGGCGTGGGATCTGCCAGCTTTTTAGCGAAGCTTTATAGGCTCACAAGTATCGGCGGTGGTGGTGTCACGCCGAAAAGTGGGCCGATCCTGGTGATAGTGCAGAAAGGGTCCAAGCTCAATGGGACAATGCACATACCAGGGACAAAAAAGAAAGAAAGAGAGAGAGAGAAAGATAGAAAGAGAGCAAGAAAGAGAGAAAAAGAGAAAGACAGAAAATCACCAGCCCTTCCCCTGTCCAGAAAATGGGGGTAAGCGAAGGTTGTCGTGTGTGTGCTTGACCTAGTACTTTCCCTTCCCTTTACTACTACTTTTCGTTCCCTTTCCTTCGAATTTTGTTTCCTTTCGTGCAACTTTTCCTTCCGTTGCGTTGTACGTTTCGTTCCCTCGATGCATACATTTGCAGAAAATGCAATGTTTGCGATGCATACATTTGTAGAAAATGCAATGTTTTTCTCTGTGTGCAGTTACTTTTCAATTTTTTTCGCTATGTCTTTGTGATGTTATATGTTGCAACTTTTTGTCATCGAAAATTATGTATGCCCACTCCTGCTTAAGGCCTGGTACCCAAGCTAGCAGTATGGAATAAATAAAAATAAATAAAAAATTTAATAAACGTTTATGTTTTATTACCGTGACATGTGAACTTTACGTTACCCTGACGGAGGTCAGATACACACACGACAAGCTTCGCTACTCCCATTTTCTCGACAGGGGAAGGGCTGGTGAATTCTTTTTGCTCTCTGTCATTTTACTTCACACTACTTTGTAATACGTAACAGGTATAATTTATGCACAAAGTCTTCCTCACGGGGTGCAGTACTGCGTAATTATAGATAACAAAGGTGCTCACACCTGCAAAACAATCCGCGCATCAGCAAAAAGCCGACATTTATGGATGCTGACCTTGTTCGTATGCCAACTGCTTGCTGCACTTGCAGCGACAGAACGTCACAATTTTTAATAGCTGGTATGAGGCACAGAAAAGAAATGTATTCTTCATTATAATCATGATATCTGCGCAGGAACATACTTGCTCAAAAGTGGCAATGAAAAGTGTTTTCTATCGATCTGCGTAAATAATTACCGTCAGCTCACAAGTGACATGTTTTCTCGATGTGTTAACAAAATAAAACAGGCATTCACTTTTTTGAACTAACATTCACCAGCTTGAGTGCAGTCATTATGTTGAGGGGGGCGTAAAGCGTACAAGGCTCAGGTGAGCTGAGCAAGCTAAATGAAAGGCCGGGTTAACGTAAGACAGCTGAAGAACCCGAGAATAGAATTCATAAGGGCATGCAAATTAAGGTATACATCTTCGCAAACAAAGGTAATAATACTGCGATCCTCTTACAGCACCAGGAACTGACGTGTGAAGAGGACTGTGGAGCCACGTAAAGTTTTCTCGAAAAAGATTTCGCGAGTACTGCTTGGACACGGAGCCGCTAAATCTTCATGTAAGGCTGCAGCACAGGAGCCACGTACTCTCAATGAAATTCAGTGCCTGTGGTTCCAAGAGTAGCTTGCGTGCTTGCACGCCAAGCGTGAGTAACGCACCTTACCAGCAACCACTCAAGAACGCCCGTCAATTCATTTGCAAGTAAGTTTCGATTGTGTATCAGCGATATAGTGCCGAAGCAATCTACCAGGTCTACCAGGTGTCAGATGTGTTGGTAATTCGTCAAACAGGTGCTTATTACTAGCCACTGAAAATAACAATAATATTATACATATACGTGTATTTTCGCTTTTGAGAGTGGGCGAGGAAATGTAATTGCGATATCGGAGTGGTACCTACGTTTCCTCTGAGAAATGTCCTTACACAGGCACTTCAGGACGCGTTTATTTAAATTCCAATAACGCCTCAGTATATATGATGTGTAGATGCGGCTCATCTTCCCCTCTGAGAAATGTTTCAGGTTTATTCATTACTCGAGAAATTTGGCTACACAGTGAATACAATCTGTTCTTTCACTGCAATAAGACAGAATTTTGGTCTAGTTCGTTGAAACGCATATTTTTACGGCTGCGCAAAACAGAGAAGAGAAACTACGAAACATGGCGCTGACTCGCACATAGCGTTCCAATGCTTGCAACACCAGGTTCTAAGGGGGGAAAAAAAAAAACAACTGCTGTGGTGATGTGCTGATAATATGCGCCTCGCAACCAAAAACTATTGCTTTAACAGCGTCAAGAACAGCTGTTTTTTTGTGCTTTTTTGTTTTTTTAAAGGTTTTTTTTTTTGATGACGGACAGAGGACGTTGCGTGAAAACTCGTTTGTGACTAGTAGAATGGCTATCAACGTTCAAAACTTCAGCTTCGTAGAGCAACGTTAATCCCGTGCTATCACGAACCGAAAATAGCCCATATCTATTTGAGGTCGATGGCGCCTCGGCGCAATTTGAAGTCTGGGCGTGTAGCACTTCGTTCGGGCCGCACCCAGCGTGCTTTGATTGAGTGGGTGTGAACGAAGTATGACAAGTGACCCGTTTACGCAACGTGCTGCTGTATACGAAAAGAGAACTGCAGTTTGACACGGCAGTCGGCAACGAAAAATTACAAGGCACAGTTCTCATGTTACTGCTCTAGAAATACTGCTAATATCTGCAGCTGCCATCGACATGCGTCCCAAGCAATTGCAGCGCACTGTTATTGTATACACACTTGTTGCGAACACACCGTATAGATACTTTTTTGCATGTCATGCACAGTATGCACGTCACCGAGAAAATACTGCTTGAAATATTGGCCCGTAGCGGCAAAACCTGTGCGTGTGCGTGTGCGTGCGCGTGCGTGTGTGCGTGTGTGTGTGTGCGTGTGCGTGTGTGTGTGTTTGCATGGGTGTATAGCGTTCGCGTGTCCTGTAGCGTTCGCGTGACCAAGTGTCATTGATTTTCATTGATGCTGAAATAAAATGATTGATTGATTGATTGATAGTTGGACATACCGACAAGCCCGACGTGTAACCATAGGAAAATCCCCGTTTCGCTGGTCGACACTGGCATAGCGCAACGACAGGGATTATTGCGAAAGCTCAATGACTACGCATAGTATCAACGAACGAGTACTGACCATTGCATGTTCGTTCAGCCGTTGTACTCGCCTCACACTGATTACGTTACTCGAATAGCCAACTCGTACATGGCGCTGACAATGTCTATCGCATCGAATAATGCTGTTATGGACTAGGAATCAGAATTGCGTTCCCATTTTTTCAATAAACAGTGATGCTAAAAAATATTGACTTCTCAGCGTGTCATATAGTCTCAGGAAGACCACTCTGCCGGAGAGAAAGTGCCGTGAACACTTTGAAAGGTAACTTGTTATTCTATATTTAACTGACGTGCTAATTTATTCATTCAGTTTCTTAGCACATCCCTTATAGTATATCTAGGTGTTTGTAGAAGATCACAAGATTTCGTTCTCCAAAATGTGTGCTTAGTAGCCGGAAGCGTGCTGTTTCGAACCTCTCCACTTACATTGTTTGTCGTGCAGGGCCGGGGAAAGATCTCCCCTCCCCTGCGTATTTTAAAGCGAAGCTTTCTTTGGCAACCCTCCTGGACTTTGATGACCGCGGCTGCTGCTTCGTGCTGCTGTCCCTGTCTTGGCGGATAGCTCATACATAGGACATACACGAATCAGCTTATTTGTAGCGCCATCTGTACTACCCCTACAGGTGTAGGTGGTACAGAGTCTGGGCGCTTCGGGGGCTGATAGCTTCCTATGCGCTGTGTGCTCGCCGCTTAGTTCGCGTTGAAGCGAGAGGCAGCACGAAGGTCAATTCGCTCGCTGCTGCTGCTGTACCTTCTCATTCAAGCGTTTTGACAGCGAGTGCGCGCGGTCATCGAGTGAGATGTGTACATGATTGCCAGCGCACGCGTGACTCCATGCTTGTTAATTTAGTTTGTTAGCGAATGTTTACAAGGTTATAAAGGCCCATAAAACTACTATCCTTACTTTGTATAGCTGTCTAATAATTTGCTGTCGCAATATATGCTTCGCATTTCGGGCGATAGTGCGTCTTTTTCTTTGGTGTAATGTAATAAGAAAGTACTGCTTTGGAATGACTCTCCCTCTATACACGTTTTTTTCAGCCTTTGCTTTCATTTTCACGGTCCTTTGCTCCACGTATACATGTTTCCTTCAAAACGTTGTCGTTTGTGTTTTCTTCTTTCTTTTTTTTTTAGTCATACCTTAAAAGAAGCTGTGACACTTAATTTTTATTTTCATCATACGATGCCAATTGGGAAAGAGGCGGACAGCCAGTTATCTTTGGGAGGCGATGGCATTTTTGGACTGTTTTTTTCGGACATATTTTGTTAACGAAGAGGGGCGCGTAGTTGCGGAAAGTCTTATGAGTACAATTTCTCTCTACAGTAAGTAGGCATGCACAAATTTCAGGCGACGTCTGCGTTAAAAGAAAAGGGAGACGGAGGGGAGTACAGAAGGAGCCGATCAGTGTTTCACAATTGGGTCACGTTGACAGGAACCGATAAGGAACGTTGCAGGGTGCGGCAGAGGCGTGACATGGGAGAAGTGTGGCATTGAAGAACTCGGGCTTTTGAAGTATAGCAGCAAGCCTGTCACAAGGCTGCACCATTAGACACGCAGAAGATACCTGACTGCTGGAGAACAGCTGTTGCTCTTCGTCAGAGACTTTATGTATGGACAAGCGAAACTACTTTCCAGTCATGATCGATACTTCTTTAATGCTTATATTTATTAAAGATGTGCGTTTACGCGCCTTAAACGTAACATGACATGATGGTGGAACTAGGGCCTCCTGAAACTGCTACACGCGTGTTTAAATATATCTTTTTTTTTGCAGTCGATAGGGTAACTAGGCAGTTTAAGTTAAATCGAAGCTGCCTCAGGACGTTATTACCACAGTGTAGTAAAAGCCAGCTGTTGACGTAAGACTGTAAGAGCGTCATCTTGACGGTGTCCACGAGTCGCGCACGTTAAACGTATACGTTCTTCTCCTGAGTAATGATCCCTGGAAGATTAATGTCGGCTTGATCTTTTTTTAAAGACATAGGCCTTTGCACGCGTGGCACTCATAGAGGCCGCAGTGCAGACGACACTCGATCATCCCGAGAGGCGTTCGCCTTCAAGGCTGTCCTCGGAGTCGCTCAGCCACTCGGCACAAACTGTGCGGAGCGCCTTTAATGATTTATTATTGCTCAGCGCGAACAGCTGCTTTAGCGCTCGTACAGGCGTGAAGACTGTAACAACAAAAACAACAACAAAAGCCAAAATGCGAATTTCTCTTATGTGTACGCAAACGTGTATCAGAATAAAAAGTTTGACGGGCTCCAGGCTCATTGAACAAAACAGGAAGTGCTGGTAGTCTTTGTGCGTTCCGTTGTCCGAATAAAACTGATAAAACTGCGCTTCGCGCGATGTTGACATTCTTCTTCTTGTACTCTTTTTACTCAAGCGGGGATATTTATTTTTGCCTAAATAGAGGAAACCATACAGTTAATTTTAAATAGAGAAACCCATACAGTTAATTAGCTCGCAGCATCAATTTTTTTGTACTCTCACGCCATCATCGAGGCTTCAGTTATTGCGTAGAATTTGACAATACAACAGCCACCTAAGCTTCGTCAAGAGTGCTTTGCTGTGAGTACCGTCACCAGGGGGACAATGTCGCGATACCTTTTAAAAATACGATCAACGTCTAATACGAATGAAGCAGTGAATGATAAGCGACATTGTCAGCAAAGCAGATGAGGGTGTCATGAAGAAGCACTCCTCGTCTCCCAACTAGCAGAATAAATCATGGTAGTAGACACTCTTCGTGCAGTCACGAACCCACTCAGCACAGGATAGCCTTAAGCGATTCGCGGAAATGTGAAGCGTCACATGGTGTGCGCGTGCGTGCGTGCGTGTGTACGCACGCGCGCACGGAGATTGCACGTTTATCAGAGCAAGAAGTTGTATATTTGTGCATGTCATTTAGGATTGCCTGTGTGTGCTCGAGTAAACAATTTATTGAAAGTTACTCGTCGCCGCATTTGTGGCCGCAGGATAGTAAAGTCTGTGTAAGAATAAGCTGCTACTTGAGTGCGATGAAGAAATACAGGAAAAATAAGCGAATTTCTCCCATTTCACGAGTAAGCACTTTTGAATTTTGCGAACTCTTCCAGTTCGCTTAGAAATGGATAATGAAGCTTGTTGAAGCTGAACATGAACATTTTAGTAAGGCCCTGCAAAGCGCGTGTGCGCGTTCTTTTGCACACGAGCCCCTTAGAACGGGTGTTTTTGTCACAAGTGATTCGTTTCGGAGCCACGTGTACTTAGCTGTGCCGCTGATACCGCCATCAAATGTGTGTTCTTTTCTTCCGTAAAATACTCTCGCGCTAAAACATGTAGCTCCCGTTAGGAACCGCTTTAGTATGACGCCTGCACTGAACACGACTGCTCATCAACGCGTTTGAGAAAATTAGACGCTGCGCGTTTTGCCTGACCTTAATTTCAGGCGCACTCCGCGAGGTCTTTCGAGTGCTTTCTTTTTACTACGGCAGGCCCATTTCCGTAATCGATCAGCACGTTTCTACTGTTAGGAAAGCCACATTCTATGAAACCTCGTTAAAAAGGGCGCATTGTACCTGATATGTCGCGGGAAGGGAAAAATCGGAAAGTCACTATGCAGTGATGCAAAAGCCGTCGAGTATATAGTATATTATTATGCGCTGACGCTTCATAATAACTCGGGCGCGGCATCGAGTCGAAAGAACATTTACTCATTTTTTATATGTATACAAGCAGCTAGCGGGTGCCTATATTCACGAGGGAATCATCTTTCTCCTGCGGGTTTCAGTGACCCTCGTGCGCGAACAATTGACAAAACTAACAAACAAAAAAATCTCTCCGCACAGTTCGTGAAAAGGAAGGAAAAGCGCGTACTACTGCGGTCAGTGTATTTTTTTCGCCCCCATATTTGTATTCTTTTCTTCTTCGATCTGTTTTGATCCCCGAATAAATAGAATGTTATTGGTATTGGGCGTTATGGCCTTTCGCTGCCACAAAAAAAATACGATAAATATAAAAGTCACATTCTTTTATTGAAATGGGCGCGAGGCCGTCGTGGTAAACACGGAGTTCTAATGCAAACACATCGGCCACACGTTTCTGCCAGTCCGTGTGTCGGGTTTCACTTCTTGCGTGACGAAAATATAGAATCCCGTTTCTGTGCAGATTACTTCCCGGCGAGAAACTACTTCGGCACTTACGGAATTCTTAGTACGAAGAAGTTGTGTCCAGTTTTTCTCTTTGTATTTTTTTGTGTGGGGGGTGGGGAGTAAAATAAATGCACGAGAAATGCGTATTTTCAAAAGGGTGATGCTTGCTTACGTTGTTCTATTATTCGCAATTACCTTTAGGAACGTGCTGCCACTCAAAACTAAACTTGCGTAGCCAGAAAATGAAAAAAAAAGAAAAAAAAAGAAAAAAAACTTGATGGCTCAGCGCTTGCGTTCGAGATCCTCTAACGGTGCTCTTACGACACGCGAGTGTGACATGAGGGTGCGACTCCACGGAAAACACGGGAAATGCGGGAGATGTAAATTCAAGACGATGAGTAACACGAGAACAAGGTGAGAGCAGGAGCCAAACGTTTCGACTACGTGGACTTGTCTTCTTCAAGGCGACATATGCTATCCTCGGCACAGTATTTATATATAGGTAGGGTTCTTCTAAAGGGGAGAGAAGGTAAGGCGGGCATGGGTGAGGTAACGAGCGAGAGGTCAGTGAACTATCGTGTCTGACAGAGAGAATAAAAGTAGCGGCAGAAAAATGGTGCTCCTGGAAAAAAAAAAGCAAAGAAACGGGGGGTAAATATATATAAATAAAAGAACGAAAGGAATGAGTGACAGCAAAGGGAGGTCGGAATATTATTGACAATCGAATAACAAGAAAAAAATAAGCAACTCAATGAAAAATAACTAAGTGCTGTTGCCTATGCTTTGAAGTTTAGCGTAGCGAATATATTGTAAAGCTCCCTTTGAAACGTTCATGCCTATTGGTCGCAATGTATTGAACTTATGGATGAGGTGCGATTCTCTATATTTTCTGTCTCGCGCAGAACGGAAATTTGACTGTAGTATGTAGAGTTTAAGTTCATCAAAGTTACGACATGGTTGGTTGAAATGCTCGTCGACGGCTTTGGGAAACTTTTTAGGTGTGCTTGCGCGATGTCCGTTTAACCTGATGTTCATTGATTGTCCTGTTTCGCTGATATATTGCTTCTTACAGAAGGAACACTCAAGCATATAAATTAAATCGGAGCTAGTGCAAGTAAAGCTAGTTTTCACTTCGTGTGTGTAGCTATTTGCGGTGCTTTTAAGTTTAAGGTCACTTTGAAGGTGCCTGCAGGTTTTGCACCTGGGACGAGAACATGCTTTGATTACGGGGGAATGATGTTGGCTGACTTTTGCATGCACTAACGTGTCTTTAAAGTTTCTGTTGCGGCGATAGGTAACCCTTGGTACATCCGGGAACGCTTGGAGCACATGGTGCGACGCAGCACGTCAGGCAACCGCAGATGCGCAGCAGAAACTGCACCGCGGCAGCTACCAGACGTCTCACAACGCTGGCGTCGTGAGTGCCGCCAGGGGGCATTGCAGGCGCCGCAGCTCGGGTATATGTTTTAAGGGTATTGAAAGATGACTGGAAAACAGTGAATTAGGGTTTGATTTATCATACATGCGTAATGGACAAGTGGGGCAACACTAGTCCCCGGACTGATGTATGCGGACGACATAGTGCTCCTAGCGGACAATGCAAAATACTTACGGACACTGCGAACATGTGTGGCAACGCAGCGACAAATCTAGGCCTTAAGTTTAGCGCAGAGAAATCGGCAATTATGATCTTTAATGAAGAGACGAGTAATTACCTGATGTCAATTCAACGGCAAGTAATACTCAAAATCAAGCAATATAAGTACCTCAGCGTAAACATAAACGAAGGAAAGACTTAATCAAGCACTCGCTAAGATAATCTGAAAATAAAGGTGAAGCGGAATGCAGCCATAATAAAACAAAGAGCACTTTGGGGCCACAATAAATATGAGGTGGTGCGTGGAATCTGGACAGGAGTAATGGTGCCAGCGCTAACGTTCGCAAATGCCAATCTGTGCCTAAAATCAAATATTTTGTTGGGGCTGGAAGTTGACCAAAGAACTGTAGGTTTGGCTTTGGGAGCTCATGGCAAAACCACATGTGAGGCAGTGCAGGGTGACATGGGTTGGACCTCGTTCGAAGTCAGAGAAGCGCACAGCAAAATTAATTTGAAGAAAGACTCAGGAACATGGATCGAAATAAATGGGCGGCTAAAGTGCACCAGTATCTGTACCTGCAAAGCGTGGATACAGAACGGTTTTATTGCCTGTATAAATTGCAGTAAACATTCGCTTACTAATTGGATTGACAAGCGTGGTGTCAAGCGCGCACAGGCAAACATGAACATATCTCACTCGATCACGAGCAGTCGCTGTCACTACGCTGGCCTGATGAAGAGCGCCAGCAGCGGGGAGCAAACACTTCGTGCGTTTCGGAAACTTCAGATTACACGACCTCCAACACTAAGCCAATGGGAACACAGCGTGCTTAAAACCACCAGCCATCTCGGCTCACCCACAGCTTTGCGCCCGCCGTATATTACCTCCAAGGTACGGCTCGGGTGCTATGTATGCCCTCAGCCGCGCGGAGGTCGATGCGTAACGACGGCCGGGCTAGATGAGACGCGCTCTCATCTGCCTGCTCCCCCTACCGCGCGTTTGATCACGTGACCTCCAACAATGGATGTGCGGAACGACGGTGCTCATCAAGCCATCATGCTTCTCGGCTCACCCTCGTACGCTTTCCCTAGAACTCACAGCATACGGCGCACGGGGCACGGTATGATCTTATTGCACTTGATCCTTATTCGGAACAATTTCCTTGTAGTCTCGCTATAATTGCTATTGCAATAAAAAAGTTTGTTTAGATTGGTCCTACTCCCAAGTAAACAATGCAGAAATGTTAAGATCAACTCGACGGTACGTCCTCGGAGGACTGCGATTTCGGCGCCCTTCATTTCACTACAGAAATCCGTAACATCTTTTGCAGAGAGGAAAGGAGTGAACTTTATCACTTTATCTCAGTGTCAATTCCCTATTCAAGCGAGCTATCCCTCGACCTGAACATCGTGCATGCGTGGCCTGGAGCGGGCACAATATTTGTTGAGCAGGAGAACTGCCAATAGATATCCTTTTACGTCGCCCTTGGAGTTAGTGTGTTGTGGAATACCGAAACGTTGGTTCTAGTCCGGGTTGAGTGTCCATCGGTCCAAACGCAAATCTTTACGGCTGTCGCTAAAGCTAAAATTTTTAGCAACAGACGTAAATATGTACATTCATTGCGGTGACGTAGATGTTTACGCTCTCTTTTATAGATGACTGCGTCGTGCTGAGAAAAATTATTAACTTTTATCTAACCCTCGGATTAGGAGCCATCATAAGTCTCTATCACCGGCAGATTCGTTATCTTGTATTGTCGGTGCCTTTCAATTAGTTTGAAGTTTATTTCAGGCACACAGAAAAAAATGTCTCAGTTTCGCGCAAAAGGTGAAGCAGTGATAGTAATAGCAAAGTATTAGACAACTACACGAAGTAAGGTTCGTAGCTTTATCGGCCGTATAAATTGCAGTACACATTCACTACTAATTAAATGAACAAACATGGTGTCACGCGCTCACCGGCAAACACGAACAGATCTCACTCTATGACCGCGAGCACGTGCTCTCACAACGCTGGCGTGATGAAGAGCGCCGGCAGACGGGACCGAACGCCTTCGTGCGGCCTCTCAGTTCACGTGGGAAGGCAGCGCGCATGAATCTATACCATCTATGTCGTCCGTTCGCCCTTAAGCTTTTCACCCGCCGCAGACTACCTCCAAGATACGGTTCGTGGGCCGCGTATGCGCTCAACCGCGCGGAGAGCCATTCGCAGCCACGGCCGGCCTAGAGCAGGAGACGTACACCCTCCTCCGTGTGCTTGATCACGTGACCTCCAACACTGGGCGCGCGGGAAAACGGCACGCATCAAGTCACCATCCTTCTCGGCTAACCCTCGCGCGCTTTTCCTCGTACCCACCTCATACGGCGTGCGGGGCATGATCTTATCGCACCTGACCTTTACATGGAACATTACGGCAACGGCGATGGTGAAAATGGACCTCGAGTGTCCATGTAATTGGTATCGCAATAAAATGTACAGGTGCCTAGTGGACCGGCGAAAAGGCAAGAAAGCGCGACAGGACTCCTGCCCCCCAAAATGACACAATGCTCAGCGTTAGAATTCCATAAAAAAGAGTTAACTGTGAACGAAAAAGGTCTTAGGTAGCTGTATTTGGAAGATTTGGTGTGCTACTTTCTTTTTCCTCACTAAACCCATAAATGCTGCACGTCGCGCTGGAGTCGCCTAAAGTCCCCATATTTTCTGCTCTTTTTTTAAGTAGCGACATCTACCTCCGTCGGCCGCCATGTTCTTCCTAACCTCCTGAAGCGACGTATCTGCGTAGATATCATCCGACCGTCAACGACGCTGCTGCACCACACAAGTGAAATATACGCTTCAGGCATGGGGCCAGACAATCAAATACGAGCCAAAAAGCGGCTTAGTACTTCGCTGTTGAGGCCGAACGCGAAATTTGTCTTTACGGCGACGGCTGCCGCGTTGTATTGTGGTCGCACAATACGACGCCTGCCGCGTTTCTAGCTGCGGTTGCGTCAACCGCAGAAAATCCTTCGCACAATGAAAAGACAAAAATATAAACACACACAGAAACTTAATGCGTCTTCAGCCGGCCCTCAAGTTTGCTCGCAGCAGCATGCAAGGGACTGCGGGGGACAACGTTAGGAAGAACATGGCCGCCGAAATGAGCGCCTACCAATGAGATTCGTCGGCGGTGCTTCAAAGCTTGTCACTACTTAAAGAAAAAAAAAATCTAGGGACTTTAGAGCCGCCTCCAGCCTACGACATCTTCCTCCTCCATAACAATTCATACTTTGCTTTCCAGATCGTCTGGAAATCAGAGCTTGTTTTCGGCCAGTGAAGGTTGCAATAGGATTCCAACGTCTCCAAAACCAACTCATCACCAAATACTAAAGCGGCAAGAGGCACTCGTGGAAGACGATGGCAGGTCAGTAGACTGAATATTGTTTAGAATTGAATTAGCCTTATCTAGCACCGATGTTAAACTTTCATGAGCGAGGCGACAAGACAAAAAAATATCGGTGGATCTCACGCATATATGAGAATCGGTTATAAGCGAAGCTCTCTTTATGTTTGCTGAAATGTCTTCACTTTCCTTCTTCACTTCTAGTATACATGTATACAATCCTTGTTCTATACGCGCACTGGTCCCATTTTATGCAATTAACTTCGTTTTCCACACTCGGCTGCTTCTGTTTCCATCTTCTGTTCCTTCTGATACAATAGGAGAGGCTGGTGCCTATAGGTGGCGCCAGCTACTTCTCGTCGCTTGTTGTCGTGTAATGAATAAATGTTGCAACAGAAGGTCTCCAAACTGATGTATGCGAATGACATAGTGCTACTAGCGGGCAATGCAAGAGATTTACAGTCACTTGCGAATAAGGGTGGCAACGCAGCGACAAATCTAGGCCTTAAGTTCAGCACAGAGAAATCGGGAATTATAATCTTTAGTGAACAGCCGAGTAATTAGGTGATGTCAATTCAACAGCAAGTTATACCCATAGTCAAGCAATAGAAATACCTGGGCGTATACATAAACGAAGGAAAGACCGATCAAGCACCCACCAAGATAATCTGAAAATAAAGGGGAAGCGGAATGCTGCAATAATGAAACATATAGAGCACTTTCGGGTCACAAGAAATATGTCATGGTGTATACCACAATAAATATGTAATATGTATCAAAATAAAGGAGTAATGGTGCCAGCGCTAGCGTTCGCAAATGCCATTCTGTGCTAAAAATCGGGTATCTTGTCGGGGTTGGAGGTTAACCAAACATCAGTAGGTCGGTTGGCTTTGGGAGCCCACGGTAAAATCACAAATGAGGCAGTGCAGGGTGATATGGGCTGATCCTTGTTTGAAGTCAGAGAAACGCAGAGCAAAATTAGTTTTGAAGAAAGGCTCAGGAGCATGGCTGGCTAAAGTGCACAAGTAGCTGTACCTGAATAGCGTGGACACAGAATGGCGGAAGAGGTCAAGAAATTTGGCAGACAGGTACAGGGTAATTGAAAGTGTAAATAGACAACCAGGAGTAATCAGAAAGAGAGAGAAAAAGAGACAGTGAATTAGTCAGCAATCGGTCAACAACTGGTCAGCAGTCGAGATAAGCAAGAGACGTTTAGAGTATTGGTAAGGAAAAAAAGAAAAAAAAAAGCAGAGATGAGATTGATACGACCGGATCCGTTAGAGGCATAGGTTGTGGTACCAGGTAGATAGATATATTTTGAGGAAGAGAAAAAAAGATTAAAGAGATGTATACAAAAAATGCTACAAGGAAAACGCTACAAGGAACTCAAGCAGGCTAGGTGACTATTGGTCATTGCCCCGTTTCAAAGGGGATGCTAATAAGTCAACATCATCTCGACAGTGCACGAGAGGAGACCGACAGAAAACCGTCGGCGTTTGTGAGCACCCACTGAAACCATAAGATAGGTTTAGCTGGACCTTTATTATCCGTTGCTCTCAGAAGAGTCACCATGGTACGCCCGCAGCTGCTCAGCAGGGACGCTATAGTGTTCACGCGAACAGCGCTTATGCCATCAGCAGTGGAAGGCAGAAAGCCGCCGTGGCTCCGCTGACTAGTCGACTGAGCGGAGCGCGACGGTGACGATAACAATGATGATGATCCTCTGTACAAATGACACATGCCCACCGTGGGGGATTGGCCAAGAATTAGGCGGTGGGAGAATAACGGATGAAAAAAACTTTAGAAAAAAAAAACTAGGGCCAGATGTATTCCGCTCGATGTTCAAAGTGGAACAGTCATTATGCTAACGTGAATCGAAAAAATAGCTCTATTATTATTATTATTATTATTATTATTATTATTATTATTATTATTATTATTATTATTATTATTATTATTATTATTATTATTATTATTAATTGTTTTAGGAAGGCAGCCGATTGGAATCAAGGATAAAGTTTTTCATCGCAGTGCAAACATTCTGGTGGCTGTACCCCAATGTGGAAGCTCCGAACGAAAGCAAGACGGGGACATTCATGCTGAGGCAAAGCGTGTTTAAAGGGACCTCGATCACCCTTTTTCTCATTGAGGAGAATCGTCGGCATGCAAGTAGAAAGTGATCAATTGTTTCTGGTTCCCCTTACTGTGTACACAGAGGAGATGCCGCCAAACCAATCTTGTGTGTATAGAAATTTAATATTGGGATGCGGCAGCGTAGCCTTGTTAGTGCAATCTCTAATTTGCGTCTTGGGGAGAATTTACGGCTCCAAGGGAATGGTAGGTGGTGGTAGTCACAATGCGAAGCCACACTAGATTTATACATCTCATTCATCATGTTAATCTCCTAAACTAGCGGCAGGGATATTGGTGGTTGGGGGAAGGGCAGTTACTAAAGGGTCACTCAGAGAAGCCTTTGCTAATGAGTCTGCACTCATTGAAAGGCAAACCTTTATGTCCAGGCACTCGAATTAAACGAAGGAAACGCAAATGGGCCAAAGCCAAGAGATGTAATGCTCGCAAAATTTTTGAGTCACTACACGTTGTAAGCGATGAACATATAGAGAGTGGTTTGGTGATAATAGCTACCCATGAATGAGAAGGGTTCAACCTGCGCAGTGCTAAAACAACAGCTAAGAATTCTGCTGCACAGATAAAGGAGTTAAATCAGGAAGTCTAATCGAATAGCACCAATGTAGCGAATGAGAAAAAATTCCTACACCTGACTTTTCATTGCTCTGTGAGGCATCTGTAGCTATTATAGTGTTGGTCTGAATATGACTCAAGTGATCATCCAGCAAGTCATTGAGAATCCGTGAAGATAAATATTTTGCATTATTTGGTAGATGTTTATCAAGAATAATTTCTAGAGAGACGGTAGTAGACTTTGCTGGAGTTGCCTTGTTGAGTTTAACATTCAAGGGCTCGAGTAGCACCTGCGCAAAAAAACACCTGTGGCGTATGAAAACGGGGCCAATGGACATTAAAAATAAAGTGGGCTGACCAATAAACACTGTCTGGTGTCCTCTAAAATGTGATTTATGCAGTCGCAGAAAGGTTTGGACTGTTAGTAGTCGAAAGCTAGCCATTAACGAAGGCACTCGCGCTTCCAGGTACAGTACAGCGTTCGATAGGAATTTGGGGAGGCCAAGGCAGAGGCGGAGCGCATCCCGTTCTATAGAACAAGGTGCGTCAACTTAGTTTCGTCTTTCTTGCAGCCAAACGCATTGCGCATCTCTCGGGTCTCTGGAGACCTCCTAAGCCTTTGCGTACGGGCATCACAGGCGCCGTCGATACTGTGACTACACGATGGTGGCGACAGCGTGAACGAGCCTCGAGTGTCCGTATAACTGTCATCGCAATAAAAACGCTCTATTGTTTGAGCCACTGTAGCGCAGCCAGCACCTGAATTCGGAGAGTGCTTTCAAAGTTCTCCTAATATTGCGGTGTGTTTTTGGCCTTCTATAGTACAACTCACTGCTCCTTTTTTCCAAGTAAGGTTTTTCCAGAGTGATCAATTAAATTAAAAGGGTAGTTCTGATAGTGTTATATTGGAGATACACTGCTGTCGGCGTCTCTACACAATTATAAAACAACATCTCACTCAAAACCAAATGAAAACCTGCATCGGCTGTTTGTGGATTTCATTTCGTTGTCTCACTGTTTCCTGTCGTCACAAGTGCCTATAAATGCGAAGGTTCGCTTCCCGTTTCGCTCGTTGCTAGGATTGCCGGGTTCGAGTGGCTATCGCGCATGCCCTTTCTGAAAAAAAAAAAAGCACGAAGGATTGCGCAGTCCGCAGTGATTTATGGCGAAGCCCACTGCGTTCCTTGTTTGCCGGCCCTGTTCGCGAAGGGGAGGCTGCGAGCCGCTGGTGCGCGCACCAGGCGCCCATTTGCACGCCGCCGACGTCTCCCGAAGCGAGCGCTGCGCTGTTTCTTCCGCTGCTCCACAAGTGATCTCGGAGCGCACGCGCTACGTGCCTGTCCGCTTCTGCCACCCCCGCCGCCAAAGATCAAACAAGTTGGCAGCGTCACGCATGGCAGCGGCGCGGCACGGTTCAGCGGCGTGAGTTTTGCGCCGGCGCCGCGATGTATCGGCTGCGGAGAAATTGACGTTCGCAAGACGCGGTGCTGCTTCGCAGCTATGGGGCCGTACAGACGAGGGGCGGTTTGTTTCCTTTATAGGGGTTCCGTCAAAGAGGAGCCGCGTGTGTGCCTCGGGGCCACCAGTCTCGCTGCCATTGCTGGTGATTTCCTCTGCCGAAGCAGCTACGCATATATGCAGCTTGTTATGAGTTCGCTGCCAGCCCTTGTATATACATATACAAGGGCTGGTCGCCGAGTGCCGTGCCGTGTCAGCGACAAGTAGCGGGGAAAAAAAAAGGAACAAGCTGATGACGCCAATTTATTTGGAAGAAAGCAGTACCGTCTCAGGTTTCAGGAGTTTCTCTCATCTCCTCCAATACGTCCCTCCAGCCAATCAGGAAACAAACGAAGGAACGATGATGTCGCATTGGAAAGTAGAAAGGATAAAAAAAAGTAAATGTTTTGACACTTTCAACAATGAGGCTCGACTTCGAGACTGAAGACAGTGGTATATATCTAAGGCTTTGTTTATTTATAATTAGAGAAGTTCAACTGAGATCAACGCGCTTTTATAGGCGGTGCCGACTACTGCATGTCGAAGAGTCAACGGAAAAGAAACGCATGAAAAAATATATTAAGACCACAGATATATATGAGTGTTCCAAATGAGCAGGCCAATAAAAAGCAGTGTTAACTTCATAGATGTACAGTCACACAAATTATATAACAATACCACCAGGACGTTTAAGCAGAAAACTTCAGAGAGTTCAGAAGCACAGATCAATCAAGAAATGAATGCAAACAAACAAGCAAGAGAAATCACGTAAATGTATGTCACAGGTAATATAAGATACACGTAATAAGCTTATGCTTGTAAGACACGCGCATAACCTTTACACTGAATAAACAGTTGTTTGTAATAAAGGTAAACAACAGTGAGCCCCGACGCGATGACTTTAATAGTGTCCGATGCTGTTACAATTTACAACAAATATAAGGCTGCAAGTAATTTAGTTTGCCCTGTTTATGTTAGCAATTGGCAAATTGTTTTTCCTTTCTTTTAGTTAAATGGCTGGGATTAAACAACATTAAACCACACTTCATCCTCCGTCTTGTTTTGGGCACTCGAGATGGACTTGACAAAGGTGGTCATCCACACGACCAGCAGAGCATTGCGGTCTAGCCACAACCGGTTTTCTGTCTGTATAAAAGTACTGCTACTATGCATTAGTAACTTGATCTATTCCGATCTATTTTATTATAGAGTTTACTTTATGTGTATAGATAAACCGAGCGTAATGCAATGTACCGTGCCAGGGACATAAGAATGATTTCCATCGGCCAAAGGCATGTCACTAAAGTTTCGGCTCATTCGCCCAATCTGTGCTCAGAATACTCAATGCCACTCTGATATGCGCGTATCACGCACGCACGATGGCACGAAGGGCGATTAGAACTGCCACCGTCGAGCGCAATTCTTACCTCGCGAGCAGCATGGTATCCAGAAGCGACTGCAGGTCTTCTCCGGTGACACTGGCCAAGTGGCCGCCATGCAAGGCGCACACGTCATTGGCCTTGGCCCAGGACAGGCTTTCGTTGAACACCCTGTAGCAGTGCAGCCCCCAGGAGACCCAGCCGAACTCGCAGTCCTCCGCCAGAGACTGGTTCACGAGCACCGCGTCGTACGTTGCACAGAAGCCCAGGCTGGCGGTACTGAGCGCCAGCAAGCTGGGGCCCCCGGGTGGTTCCTCGAGGTGTACACGGATGTTCATCGCGTTGCCCGCGGACCGCAGCGCCGCCAGCTCGGGGCTTCCCGTCCAGTTGCCGCAGAACCGGTGCTCCACGCCTCCGGACGACACTTCGAGGAAGCTGTCAGGGCAGGACGAGGAAGCGCGCGCAGCCGACACCTGGAGCATGCTGAAACTGAGCTGCACCTCGTAGCCCAGTGGCATGACCAGCGCGAAGTGGCAGTCGCCAGGGGCCGAGTAAAGGAGCGACGTGCTCTTGCCGGGTGGATAGCAGACGCGGCCGTTTGCCTCGCCGTGGGTCTCGTTCCGACAGAGCCTGACGAACTCGTACTTGACCGTCCAGCCTTCGGCCTCCAGCAGGGGGTCGCTGTGGAACGCGATAGAGAGCCTCTCGTCGAGAGACAGGTACGTGAGGTTCCGCCGGCTTCCGCAGAGCACGACGGTGCTGGGCCCACGGCCCGCCAGGGGTCCAATCTCCAGGCTGTCGTGCTCACAGCGGGGGTCCTTTGCGGGCGGCAACTCGAGGAACGGGATGCGGAGCAGTATGCGATGTCCGACGGGTGCCAGTATGGTGATGAAACAATGCAATCCCGGAGGGTAGAAATCCGGATGGTGGGGGCTGTGCCATTCTCCTCGTGTCCTGGTGAGTGTCACGTTGCAACCTGTGCGGCGCAAAAATATGTGTTCCGGCTTTAACACTTGTCTCAAGGCAAGAGGGAAAGAGATAGAAAGGTAATGTTGCTAGAGAAAGGTACCGTTTTTTTCGTTTTTTTTTTTGGGAGGGGTAAAAGCTAGAGGTATGCCCACCGAAGTGGGCACGCTTGCGGGCCGCAACTCGAGGTAGGGAATTCCTTCTATCAGAAAGTAAAAAAAAAAAAAAAAAGAGTTTGAAAACTTGCTCCTTGTGAAGGTCTCAAGATGGCGAGCCCTTGTGTCCAGCTCTAATGAGTGCCGGCTACATAATTCATGGACAGCGACTCGCACGAGACCTTGTTGCCTACGCTGCTGGCGCTCTCCGCGAGCTGAGACGAATGACCCGACCTGCCGAGTGGCGCAATCTGCAGTGACGCAGGCGGAGCGCTAGAATAGCGGGCTGCTTGATCCCGCGCGTTGTTTGGTCGCGGATAAAGTGGCCCGGCGAAGACCCTGCCGTAGATCAGCTTTGCGTCGCCACTCTATGGCCGAACTCCATTATGAGGAAGCGCAACACGGTGACTTGTAATGCCGGCTGAGATTAATCCTGCAGGCTTGCTGGCAAACTCTTGGCTATATATTGACTCAATGCCTTAAGCTACAGCCGCAGTATACTCCCGCGCGAGCAATATTGGACCTAAAAGGGGACCCCAGCCACCTTGCCGTGACACGAAACCGGCAAAGGTCATGCATGATGCTTTTAGTGTCCCAATCTTTACGCTCAAGGAGTGCAACTGTACCTTAGAATGAAAAGTAGCCTGGGAGGCGATTGAGCTCCTGAATGCTGGCCGGACGTTATGGACGGCATAATATCTTTTCGCACTGCCCGAAGAGCAGCGATGGGCGTCGTATTCACTTTTATCGTCATGCAGAAAAGTTAAGCATTGCTTTATGTCTGGACACATTCGGCAATATTTTGCTGCGCATGAACAAACGTAGACGTGCACACGCAAACGGGGCGATCAACTCACCTTCGCGGCTGTCCAAGGCGTAAACAACGGTTCGGTAGTAGCAGGAGCGGCAAGATCGCACTCGAAGCGCGAGCCAGCGGTCTGTCCCCGAGGCCCGTAGTACAGAGCTGTTGCCTAAAACGAGACCCTTAGCTGTCTCGGTCTCCACCAAGACTTCGACTTGCGCCGCTGCGCTGCCGGAAAGACGCACCTCCTGGAACTGAGAAAAACCTCACCGTCAGTCTAACCAGTAGGGGATTGTGTACGACGAAACCGCTTGCGCCTACGACCGCCATATACGCTTATAAGGTACATTTAATTTCCACTACGAACACCATGCGCGGACGATATATTTAAATGTATACACAGGACAAATATTATTATATATTTAAATAGAAGGAGGCAGCCAACTAACAATTATTTCTAATGGTATGGATAGCCTATGCCTAGTGAATGAATGTGTTGCTGTATTTTCACCTCGCTTCAAATTGCTTTGCATGCTTTTTTGACCCTGAAAGAAACCTGCACACTTCAGTGACCCCTTCCGCAGAGTCTTTTATCAGCAGCGTGTGAAAAGTACGTGAATGACATGCGTCTCAGTATTACCTCTCTTTCCAGTAGGCAATCCTAACGACACGTTAAGGGAATATCGCCACTTGCATGCAGATGTCATACATATACACAGGTATACTTCACTCAGTAACTGAAAATGAGGCCAAGCCGCATTCACTCGAAATCAGAATCAATAGCAGTCATGCACAGAAGCGCTTATACTCGGACTCACATTAACACGCACGCACGCACACACACACATGCGCACGCAAAAGAAAAACAAAAAACAAAAAACACAAGGCTGCAGTTTTGCCGAAAAGGCGAAGTAGTATTAGTGATAGGCTGATAGCGATGTAAAGACATTTACACGAAGGAAGATTCCTACCGTATAAATCCGTGTAATAACTGCACCCGGTTAGGGGTGCTGCCTTGACAGCCAATATTTAACACACACACACGCGCACACGCACACGGACTCGCACACGCGCACACACACGCACACGCACACGCACACGCACACGCACACGCACACGCACACGCACACACACACGCACACGCACACGCACACGCACACGCACACACACACACACACACACACACACACACACACACACACACACACACACACACACACACACACACACACTCCTTGCATTAAGGAAGAAGACGACGATCGCCGGGAAACGCTGCGCGTGTTGAGCCATCTTGGCCATCTCTGCCAACAATCCCTGTACATAAATACTGTCCCTTTTTTATCTATTTGACGCCCCGTCACACATTGGTGGGAGGTGCTGGGTATGCTAGCCAGACGACGGAGCTTCGAAGCGGTCGGCGCTGCGGTGTGACCACCATGGCACACCAACCGGAATCTGCTTCTGCGCCGCGGACACCGATTGTAGTAGTCCAACCCCGAGACCCTGGAACGTTCAACGGCACCGATGGTATCGACGTTGAGGAATGGCTCACGCTATACGAACGGGTGAGTGACTCCAACCACTGGGACCTGACAGTCATGCTGGCCAATGTGATGTTTTATCTCAGTGGAACGGCGAAGTTATGGTATGACAATCACGAGGCCAACTTTGGGAGCTGGGATACATTCAAACAAAAGCTCCGTGACCTGTTCGGTAAGGCCTCCAGTAGAAAAATCGCTGCGAAGCAACAGCTGTCAACTCGCGCCCAGGCGTCCACGGAATCATATTTGTCTTACATACAGGATGTGCTGGCGCTGTGCCGTAAAGCTGACAGTAACATGCCAGAGTCTGACAAGTTTGGCCACGTCCTGAAAGGGATAGCGGACGACGCATTCAATCTGCTCATGTGCAGAAATTGTGTTACCGTCGATGCCATGATCGAGGAGTGTCAGCGCTTCGAGCAGGCGCTGACACTCCTCGCCGTATTGAACGACCATTCACCCGGCTTCCCAACACCGCTGCAACGTCTTCGTGTGAAGAGCGGCCGCAATCTAACCTTCCGCCGCCGTCGACCGAATTGACGAGGATTCATTCAGAGGCTAGCGGGAGCCACTGCCGTGAAATCGAGGCAATGGCTCCCGCTGGCCTCTTTACCAGCTGTAACGCCGACGACTCGAGCACACCAGCGGTTTCACTCGTCCAAGCCATCGTGCGAAACGAACTCGCGAATCTCGGGGTTCACGCTGATTGCGCCGTTGTCAGTCCTACATCCGCTTTCGGGGCCCCGACATCGTTCCCTCGGTATCCACGGTTCGCTCCACGATCGCGAAACCCTGCTGATTGGCGAACTGAAGACGATCGGCCTATCTGCTTTCACTGCCGCCGTGTCGGGCACGTTGCTCGCTACTGTCACAACCGCTGGTCGTTCCCGCCACGTACTCCATCCTTTGGCCATGCTCGCCGCTTTGATCGCAGCCCTTTTGAGCCACTATCTGCGGCACAACCCTTGCATCCTGACGCTGCCACGACATGGTCCAGCCTAGAGTGTACAAGACAACGGTCGAGTGGGCCGAACGGCGCTCTCCCGCTGAGGCGCCGCGTGTGGAAAAATTGTGCGAGGGCGCTGCGAGCGAACTGGATTGGGGTGGAGACGCGCTCCGCGGCATATTCAACGTACCTTCGCTGCGGGCGCCAATGCCGATTGCACATAGTACGATCTTAAAATAGTGCTTTATTTCAACTGCAAAATTATGTTTGCACCATTTTGCCAAACATATATATTTGAGGCATGGGTTATACAACGCGACGTCTTCAATTTTGCTGTCGTTGTCAAGCGCGTCGTCGGCTAGCGAGCGCGCGTTTGCTACGCGGACGCTGGCGGACGCCCAGTTTTTCTCGCAGAACGTCCGTGCAGTACATTTTTTTATGTTTTAGTTGCTTTGGTGCGCCAATAGCTCTTGACGGCCGGTACCAAATGTAATTTTAGCCAGGTGAACTGCTGTTGTTACCACTGACTTCTAAAAGTAACTGGTATCTCTGCAACATGAAGCTACGTAAGAACATTTTATCATTGATGTCGCGTCATTTTGTGCGCGCTTCTTGTTGGTGGATATTGATCAGGGACAATGATAGAAGAAAACAATATTAGAGTGAAATAAACCGGGCTTATTAACTGCGTGGCACGAAGAATGGCGAATATATTTCTAGGCAATTAAATCAAAGGGTACATAAACTTATATATTCACGATATATGTGTAAGGGAAAAAATAACAAATATTCGTAATGCACTAATTGAAACTCTCGACCGGAATAAGCGCACGTGTTTGCAGTAACGTATGAACACATTTATTAGTGAATACTGCACATAGAACTCTCATTCGCAGAAATAATATTCATAGCAGGCAAAACCATCTTATATATATTAACGCAAGTGTTACTGATATACTGTACGATGCCGAATAGTCATTTCCGTTCGAATGTAACGCATAGCAGCACCATTGAAGTCTCTAAGGTAAGTTACCGATGCAAGTGAGGACTGTTATTCCGAATGATTGTGCTGCCGAGGAGTCGTGGCTGTTGCGCAGAGGCGCAGTTCCTGAGACAATTAACGCACGGGTGTTAATATGTCCTGCTTAACAAGTTCCTAGCTGTCATTCAATATAAACGCCCCCTGTAAATCTGCTAACTTGATTCAGGCAATGAAAACTTTTTTTTTACAGTCTCACCATGTCTGTTACCCATTAAATTACCATTAAAACTGGGTGCCCCATGTGGTACAACACTTATCTTCAACGAACGCAACAGATGTGCACATATCTCTACGTGTATGTGAGGTATGCCGTTCTTTTAACTGTTTCATTAAGGTCGTTATGATAGTGCACCGGATAACTGAAAGCAGCCGTTTATAATAAACAAGCTGCTGAGTTGAGCAGTCATACATTTGGGAACGGCATTACATTTATGTATGAAATATAGGATAAGCGCAACATGTTTTTCTCGGAAATCAGACTCGAGAATAATTTACAACTATTTTGTTTACACCCCTAGAAAAAAGCCGAAGAACGCAGCCACATGCTTTTCTCACTCCTTTCTTAATTTAAATTAATTCTTGGGTCTACGTGGCAAAACCACGATATGATTATGACGTTTAGTTTTCACCACCTAGGCTTAAATACCTAAATAGAAGTACACGAGTGTTTTTCGATTTCGCTCCCGTCGAAATCCGCGACCTGGATTGAACCCGCGAGTTCCATGGAGTTTAGCAGCCCAACGCCGTATCCACTATGCAGCCACTAATTCGGCTACGGCGCCAGCTTTCTTTCTTTCCTTCTTTTTCTTCTTTTTTTGAAATATTGACAGGGAAAAAATTCACGTACGGCTTATACAGCCAAAGATTAGCATATAGAATGACTACCTAAAACTGTTTTCGGCGCTCGAGGTCCAACCGCAATAAATGACCCCGTACGAGTTTTACTCCGGATGCTGTTACGCGAGGAAGCCGGAAAATTGAATGGAATGTTGCGCTTCAGTTTACTCTTTTTTTATCTATAACAATGCTTCCAGTAAATTTGAGTACAAGGCACCGGATGGGGCAGATATGCTGTATACTTGTTTGAAGCGGCAAGCAGGAAGGTTACATGTGTTTCTCCGTCTGCGTTTCGCAAGACCTACAGATGGAAAACTATATGCGCAACAATACACACGAGAGATACATGCTGCTTGAAGAACGAGAAACATATTTGTTCTCCAAAGGGAACTGTACAATAACATAGTAGAATGAAAGCCAACACTGCATTCGCACTGCACGCGCCTCACCGAGCGGCATTAAAAAATAAAATAAAGAAGAGAATGAAATGAATTTATTCTTAAGGCATAAATACATGTCATATGCAATTATGAACATCATTTGAGCGGTCTGAACGCAAATATCAGCACGCGAAGTAGTATGAATGACCCTGCCGAGCTGTATCGCCAGCAGTTTCCAACGGCGCGACCTTGATACGGCCCAATCCATTTCGATCGCAGCGCCGCCACAGTATTTTTCCACATCGGGCATCTCACTGCAAAGCATGCGCCGCCCCAGCCGCTCGTCCCACTCGACCATATTCTAGTACACTCTAGTCCAGCCGCTCGCCGTCACCTAGAGGTCACCAGTCGCGTTCGCAACCGTACCGCCGTCCGTCCTCCCGCTCCCCGCCACCTCGCCGCACCCCGTCGCCGAGCAATCGTGGCTCCATCACTCCGGAAAACTAAACGATGCAGCGGCCGGAGGTAACGCTGCATCTACGACTCTGCCCCAAAACCCTCTATATAAGTTACTCTGCCGACTCGACGCTGTGTGTTGGACGTTGACATTGATGGCGTGACGATTTCTGCACTTGTCGACACCGGGGCTTATATTTCTGTCATGAGCTCTGGTCTTCGCCGTCGCCTAAAGAAGGTGGTCACACCTGCTGTTTCCCACGTTGTAAGAGTGGCCGATGGAGGAACTCCCACCATCCTTGGCATGTGCACCGCCCGCCTCACAATCGCCAGTCACCCAACTACTGTTTTATTTGCCGTTCTTGAACAATGTCCGTACGACGTTATTCTTGGTCTGGACTTTCTCGCAACTCATTCTGCCTTAATTGACTGTGCAACTGGCCTCCTGCAGCTCGAAACTACCTCACCTAGCCGATGCCCCAACCATGCCTTCGGCCCGTCTCTGCTCTCTCGACTATGTGCGCATGCCCTCGCAAGCCGCCATGTATATCGCCATGGTCTCGAGCCCTCCTGTCGCTGATGGCAATTACGTGCTATCCCCGGTAACGGACGTTCTGCTCGCCAAGGACGTCGCCGTGCCTAACACCCTCGTGACTGTCACCAGCAACCACATCGCCATTCCTATTTTAAACTTCAGCGCCTCTCCTCAACTGATTCCGGCAGGCATGTCACTCGCCGCCATCACTGCTACCGAAGACTGCGAGATTTGTGCGTTGGATCCCACCAGTTCCCCCAGTTCGTCCTTCCTTTGCACCACAAGCAGTTCGCCGCGCGATGTCTTTGTCGGAATGATCCCTGATGACCTTCCTTCTGATCAAGCTACTGACCTTCGCCGCCTCCTGGAGTCTTAACACGACATTTTCGACTTCGACGATCGTTCTCTGAGCCAAACGTCTGTTGTCCAATATCGCATCAACACGGGGAACGCGAGCCCTATCCGTCGCCGTCCCTATCGGGTCTCCCTCGCCGAACGTCGTGTGATTCAAGGCGAAGTTGACAAAATGCTCCCAAAAGGCGTTATCGAACCTTCTCCCAGTCCGTGGGCGTCCCCTGTGGTGCTAGTAAAAAAGAAAGACGGCAGCTGGCGCTTTTGTGTTGACTACCGACACTTGAACAACATCACACGCAAGGACGTCTACCGCCTGCCCCGAATCGATGACGCCTTGGACTGCCTCCACGGCGCCACGTACGTTTCCTCCATCGACCTACGCTCCGGGGACTGGCAGATTACCGTTCATGCCATGGACCGTGAAAAGACTGCGTTCGTCACACCAGATGGACTTTACCAATTCAAGGTTATGCCTTTTGGATTGTGTAATGCCCCCGCGACCTTCGAGCGAATGATGGATTCTCTCCTTCAGGGCTATAAGTGGTCTACGTTTTTATGTTATCTAGATGACGTGATTGTCTTTTCGCCTACTTTTGAGGACCACCTAGCCCGCCTGTCGGCCATTCGCGATGTGTTTCGCCGCGCTGGCCTACAACTTAACTCTCCAAGTGTCGTTTCGCTCGGCGTCACATCACCGTTCTCGGTCACCTTGTTAGTGCTAGCGGTGTCCAACCTGACCCCGACAAGGTGCGTGCCGTCCGAGACTTTCCTGTTCCTCGCTCAGTTAGCGATGTACGGAGCTTTGTCGGCTTGTGCTCCTACTTCCGCCGCTTTGTCAGGAATGTTGCCGACATTGCCCGGCTGCTAACTGACCTACTCAAGAAGGACATCTCTTTTTCCTGGGGTCGTGCACAAGCTGCCGCATTCACCACCCTTGTCAGTTTACGGACTTCACCGCCAATTTTGGCGCATTATGACCCGTCGGCCCCTACAGAAGTTCGCACCGACGCTAGTGGCCACGGCATAGGTGCAGTACTCGCCCAACACCAGAACGACCAGGACCGTGTCATTTGCCTACGCCAGCCGCCTTCTCTCGTCGTCGGAGCGGAATTATTCGATAACTGAGCGCGAATGCCTGGCTTTGGTCTTGGCTGTGGCAAAATTCCGCCCTTATTTGTACGGCCGAACGTTTTCCGTTGTCACGGACCACCATGCCCTTTGCTGGCTCTCGTCGCTGAAGGATCCTACAGGAAGGCTTGGCCGCTGGGCGTTACGACTACAGGAGTACACCTTTGACGTGCTCTACAAATCTGGCCGGATGCACCAAGATGCTGACTGTTTATCCCGCTACCCTGTCGACCCTCCCGACACCGCCGAACGCGATACCGGTGACTTCGTCATGGCTATTGCAGATCTGGCCAACATACGCGCTGAACAGCAAAGTGACGACACGTTACGATCTATAATTCACCGCCTCCATTCTCGTCAGCCCGACCCATCGCTTCCTCTGTTTGAGCTTCACGACGATATTCTTTACCGTCGTAGTACCCCTCCCGACGGCCCAGAGCTTCTGCTTGTTCTCCCCAAGCATCTTCATGCTACTGTTCTCCAAGAACTCCACGATGCTCCCGGAGTACCGCTGGCCATCTTGGCGTATCCCGCACATGCGATCGAGTGCGGCGCCGGTTTTTCTGGCGTGGTCTGAACCGATCTGTTCGACGCTACGTTGCTGCGTGTGACCTTTGTCAGTGACGTAAACGGCCCTCAGGGTTGCCTGCAGGCCTTCTGCATCCTATTCACATACCCCAGGAGCCATTCTACCGCGTCGGTCTTGACCTCCTCGGTCCATTTCCTTCGTCTGCTTCAGGGAAATAGTGGATCGCAGTTGCGACCGACTACGCTACACGTTTTGCCATCACGCGAGCTTTGCCGACTAGTTGCGCCACTGACGTCGCCGATTCCTCCTTCATGACGTCATCCTTCGTCATGGAGCTCCTCGGCAACTGCTCACAGACCGAGGCGCAACTTCTTGTCGAAAGTTGCCGATGACCTCTTTCGTTCCTGTTCTGTGGAGCACAAGCTCACTACTGCGTACCACCCGCAGACCAACTGGCTCACCGAAAGGCTGAACCGCACCTTAACCGATATGCTGTCGATGTACGTGTCTGACGATCATCGGGACTGGGACAGCGCTTTGCCATACGTCACGTTCGCGTACAACTCCTCTCATCACGACACCGCCGGTTTTTCGCAGTTTTACCTCCTGTATGGCCACCACCCTGCATTGCCTTTTGACACGCTCCTATACCTGCTGTTCTAGAACATACCACGGAGTATGCCCGCGATGCTGCCGCGCGAGCCCATCTGGCACCTTCTCTCGTCGTCGGAGCGGAATTATTCGATAACTGAGCGCGAATGCCTGGCTTTGGTCTGGGCTGTGGCAAAATTCCGCCCTTATTTCTACGGCCGAACGTTTTGAAGTTGAAGTTGAAGTTTATTTCAGGCAACAAACAATACATATATGTATATGTACACACATATGCAGTTGCCTAGGGGACCGGCGAAAAGGCTAAAAGCCTGACAGGGCGCCTGCCCCCCGAGAACCCAAATTTACCCCCAAAAAGACACAATGCACAGAGTTACAGTTTGGCAATAGCTATTACAGTTCAGAAAAAAAAATGGTCATAGGACAGAAGAAGAAGCAGTTCAGTACAGTAACGCTTTTGTACGTAAACAATAATTTTCATATTTAAGGCACCAGAAGGGATACAAGTGAAACCAAAAATAGGACATCGAATGAATTGATTTTAACGACTTCCAGATGACACAAGGTGAGAGAAAAAACAACAGCAAATACTTTTGACAACATAAAACGTGAACAAGGTTTATGTTTGTATTGATAATAAATATGAATGTACCTTGCTTTTAAAAGCACGGTATGAACCGATCTCCTCAATCAGCGTAGCTAGAGAAGGGTGTTGGTTTAAAAAATGCGGAATGTGATAGCTCAGTTTCTCGGTTCCGTAATTTGTGCGTGTTTTTTCTTTCCTATAAATTTTATGACGTAGGTTGTGGCAGTGGTTTTTCGCAAGATACATCTGAAAAAACCTGTAGGATTAGATTTTACTTGATTGTAAATGACCATCGCCAACTTTTTTTTCATGACGTTTGTAATGGTTAGTATTTCATGTTTTTTGAAAAGAGGCGCCGTATGAAACCTGTGTGGTACTCCTTCGATTAGTCGTATAGCTTTCTTTTGCAAGACATGAATTTTATCCGTGTTTGATTTAGTCGTACTCCCCCACACAAGAAGGCAGTAGTGGATGTGCGAGTGAACTATTGTGTAATATAGTTGTTTTTTTAACCATTGTGGAAGCAGCTGTCGTAATTTACAAATAATACCCGTAGATCTTGATATGGTGGAGCGGACGTAATTGGTGTGCAAGAGCCAGTCTAAGTGCTCTTGAAAAGTACCCCGAGAAATTTATGTGCTGTGACGCGTTCAATTTCTTGCCCCTCAAAAGTTATGTTAGCTTCTCTCGTGATAGCCTTATTACGTGGGCGGAATAAAACATATTTCGTTTTTTTAGTGTTTAGTTCTACTCTATTATTTTTTAACCAGTCAGATAGATGTCTCAACCAAAGATTTGCTTGTTGTTCAAGAATATTGAGCCCGTTACCAGAGAAGAATACATTGGTGTCATCGGCGTATAGAACTATGTCGGGTGTAAGTGGTATGTTAGGAATGTCGTTAACATAAATAAAAAAAAGCAAAGGGCCTAGGATTGACCCTTGTGGAACACCACATGTGATTTTACCCATGTTGGATTTAGCGTCACTAATCCCAGTATATTGCTGACGATTAGTTAAATAACTTTTTATTAGTTCTAAAGCCATTCCCCTAATTCCGTATTTAGGCAGTTTCAGTAATAAGATATGGTGCTTAACTGAATCAAAAGCCTTCTTGAAGTCGAGAAAGACCCCTAGAGTGAGTAGTTTATGTTCAAAATTGTCAAGTATTTTTTCTTTAATGTCTAGTAAGGCCGTTTCAGTAGATTTGTTCTTTTGTAAACCATATTGTTGCTTTGTGATCACCTTTTCCTGCAGTAAATAGTTAGAAAGTCGTAAGTTTATCACCTGCTCAAAAACTTTAGAGAATATAGGCAATAATGAGATTGGCCTATAATTATTAAAATCATTTTTATTACCACCCTTAAAAATAACCGATACCCTGGCGACTTTTAAATCATCAGGGAAAATACCAGAACTGAGAATTATGTTACATATATGCGATAGTGGCTGACTTATAAAGTGGGCAACTGCTTTAATAGGCTGGGGCTTTAATTCATCTACGCCGCATGCGCAGTTATTTTTTAATTTTTGCAATAGTGTGTATATTTCGGATTCAGTTGTGGGGAACAAAAAAACTGAGGATACAACATTGTCAGTGATGTACGAAGTATAGCTGCTATTTTCGTCAACACAGGTCGTCGAAACGCCAGCTTTCAGGAAATGCTCATTGAACTTATTGGCAAGCAGTGCACCCGAGCATGGTTCATCTTCTATCATAAGCTCCGATATAACCGATTTGTCATCTTTAAGCATGAGATCACCTACCCTTTTCCATACTTTTTTCGAGTCATTGGCTACGTTAGCAAACATATTTTCATAATATGCGGCACGTGCATGCTTAATATCTGAGCCTAATTTATTCCTTATTTTTTATATTT
This sequence comes from Dermacentor silvarum, assembly GCF_013339745.2. Taxonomy (NCBI): domain Eukaryota; kingdom Metazoa; phylum Arthropoda; class Arachnida; order Ixodida; family Ixodidae; genus Dermacentor; species Dermacentor silvarum. The sequence continues at coordinate 137,227,219 of NC_051154.1, forward strand.
AGCTAAGGTGTCTAAGTTTTTTGTTTTGATAAATAAACTGAATAGCTTGTCACGCTCTTTTATTCTCCTCAAAAGGCCTGAATTTATCCACGGCTTCCTGGATTTCTGGTGTTTTCTAACTGTTACCATAGGAAATGCAATGTCATAAAGGTCTTTGATAACACGTAAAAACAGGCCATATGAAGCCACGGGGTCTTTTATTTCCATTACAGGGTTCCAGTTAGTACCTGCTACTAAGCGTTTAAAAATTTCAATTTTGTCCGTAGATATTATTCTGCACGTGACGGATGTATTTTGTGTACTTTGGCTATGTCTGGTCAAGTAGGGCGTGAAAAAAAGAAAAAAGGGCAAGTGATCACTTAGATCAGCTATCAGTACCCCTGCATCGCACTCACGTGGCTGATAGTTGGTAAAACACAGATCTAGTAAGGTTTCAGAAGCATCCGTAATTCTTGTCGGTATGTTAATTACATTTTGATATCCAAAAGAACAGAAAATATCACTGAGATTTTGCTTATTTCCCGTTGGTGATAATAAGTCGATGTTGAAGTCACCACAAAAGATCGCAGGTAGTCCAGACTGACAACAGTACTCTAGAACACTTTCAAGATAAATTAAAAACGCGGTAACAGAACCAGAAGGGGGTCTGTACACAAGGACAACAATTGTGCCCATGCATTTAATCATTAGACATTCATAGTGAGGATCAATTTTTGAGTATTCTGAGTTTGTTTCACAATAGAGTTGGTTTTTGACATAAATAGCCAGACCACCTCCCCTTCTGTTTCTTCGCGATTCCGTTGTCACGGACCACCATGCCCTTTGCTGGCTCTCGTCGCTGAAGGATCCTACAGGAAGGCTTGGCCGCTGGGCGTTACGACTACAGGAGTACACCTTTGACGTGCTCTACAAATCTGGCCGGATGCACCAAGAAGCTCATGAGCGACTATCCGACTCCCAATTATGCCAAAAGGACCGTTACGACCGCAGCCACCGGCACCTCTGCTTTTCTCCGGGATCTCTTGTGCTTCTCTGGACTCCTTCTCGTCGCGTCGGTCTCTCCGAAAAGCTTTTATCGCGTTACACCGGACCTTACAAGGTTTTACGGCAACTTAGTGACGTGAACTATGAAATCACCCCACTGAACAGTTATTCACCATCTACGCTGCCATCTCGTGACGTCGTGCAAGTATCCCGACTGAAGCCGTACTTTTCCGTCGCCTCCTCGTGTAATTAGTCTGCGCCGAGACGGCGCTCAGCCCGCCGGGGCGGTTGGATGTTACGGGCCGCCTCCTTGCATTAAGGAAGAAGACGACGATCGCCGGGAAACGCTGTGCGTGTTGAGCCATCTTGGCCATCTCTGCCAACAATCCCTGTACATAAATACTGTCCCTTTTTTATCTATTTGACGCCCCGTCACAATATACTGGCAAGGGGAGGCGATCGCTGAGGTTTACGGCGGATTTCATACTCGTAGTTGCAAAAATTAGATCAAATGCCCGGGTCTTATGTAAGGCCCGTCAAAATTGTGACAAGAAAGTGCTGCCCTTACATGAGTCTATACGTTAGTTATATTACCCATATAGATTGTAGTAAACGTTGACTTAATAATTAAAATAACAAGCAACAAGCATAGTGTAATGCACGGACCATGTAAACCTATAAATATCTCACTGGATGACCACGAGCACTCGCTGTCACAACGCTGGCATTATGAAGGACGCCGGCAGCGGGGGCGAACGGTTCGTACAGCCGCGCGATTTACCGCGACTCCGAAAATTAGATTCATCATCGTCATCTGCCTATTTTTATGTCCACTACAGAACGGCCTCTGTCAGTGATTGCCAATTACCTCTGCCTCTTAACTGCGCAATCTGCAAGACTAGGGGCGCGGAAAGACAGCCCGGGAATGAAGACAGCGCGCATGAAGTTAGCAGCCATCCCTGTTTACCCTTTATCATTGCACCCACCAGTGATTACTAACAATTAGATACGGCACGCGGGCTGGGTAAGCGTCAGCCGCGCACAGTCATTCGCAGCTACGGCAGGGCTAGAGGAGAAGACGCGCGCGCTACTTACCAAGCGCGCGTGATCACGTTACCTCCAACTAACCCGAATATCGAGCGAGTGGGAAGATAATGCCCACCAAGCAGCCACCCTTTTCGGCTCACTGTTAAGTGCTTTTTCTCGCACCTGCAGTGCATGGTTCGCTCATTCATATGGCTTTTGGACTTTGAAAGGAACATCACGGTGACGACGACAGCGAAAATCTGCCTGGAGTGTGGATATAATTACTATCGCAGTAAAACCAGAACTAGAAAACTGTTAGTAAAGGTTATGTATATGTATGTGTGTAAGTGGGGTTCGGAAAGCTGGTCGGGAACACAACTACTTTGTTCCGTGGAACAATATTACTGCATGCTAGGATGATATTATCAGTTGTTTTATCTTCCGCGTCTTTCCTTATATCCCAGGACATCTTTCTTTATTTTAACCGTTTAACATTATCAACTGCAACCTGTAACTGTTTACAACATTGTAAAGCCACTTTTCGCAAAAAAGAGGACAAAACTGTTGTTCTAAACATAGCGACTAAAAATTGTCTCGGGCAACCTAATCAAGGAAGACGTATTTTACTATCTTTTTAGCTTAGGCTTCGGAGGGAACGTTTGGTATGGTTAAATTACGGTGAATTTTGGTTTAACGTAATATGATTTAGTGTTTGGAATGATTATACTGCATGGAGGTCAAGAAGGTGTTTGAATTGTATATTTAATCGTTTCTTATGAACAGCATTCATTTCTCAACTTTGTCGGGGATTTATCAACACAAGCCCTACTTTTTAATAAAATGCTACATACTTCCTATGTTAAGATTAGAGGGGTAAGATCGCCACTGTGCCCTACGAGCAACGCACGGGATGACATAGCCTTATTATACTGCTCTTGGAGGCAATTAGCGTTAGAAAGAGCAGCCCTAATGTTTGCACTAGATATTCATAAACACTGCCACACCTTTAGCTACGACACGTACTTAGCTCATCAACTAACGCTGCCTGCGCGTCTCACGCAACGAACACACCTTTAACCTTCTTTCTTGACACTGGCCTCAATCAGATACTTTGATTAGTTTGTATGAATCGTGTTGTGGTGTTTTTTTGTGTGTTGTTTCTCTGTAACGTGTGCATATAACTTAATTTTTCAGCATACACATCTGGAGTAGCCTACTAGGCGTGCCGCAAGGCAAACCTCTCCAGGATTTGCGCCTCCTCGCAGTTTCCTCATTCGGAAAACTTTTGAAGGCGTTCGAAGGTACATGGCTAGCGGCATGCCTTTAGAAACATGCGTATAGTAAGCTTCCGCGATTAGACACTGAGAATTTGTCTATGACCCGATCACTGCTATATTTCCAGCCTTAAAATACACTTCTCCAATGCTACGCTACCCATACACACTGTTTTGTTCGCTTATATAGTTTCCCCCCCGTCATGCCACTACATTCATATAAAACTTTTATGGACAGTAAAGCTAAGCTCGTTCAGCTAGCTTCCTTTTTCGTATTCCTCTCGCGCGATGTTGCTTACACGTGCAATAAACATGAACGACACGCAATGAGGTCACAAGAGCGTTGCTCAGACCAAACGCCTTTTCAGATTTTTTCTTTCTCTCGTTTTTTTCCCCAGCTATAATCACCACCTTTCTTCTTTTTCACTTGGCATCATACCAAAGCGCAAGAATTCTTGAAAAATGATTAGGCAGCACTAACGTCCGCCAAATTTTTGCCCAAAACAAGCACTGTAATATGGAAAGTCTAGTTCAAGTTCTCGTGTGAGTTTAAGAGAGAAAAGGCGGCCAACCAGTTTCGACAGACGGTGGAGGCGTTCTGAACTGCCTTTCATGTGCCACCTGGGACGCATTTGTGTCGCGATTGCCACGACGAGGTGTGTGACACCGAGAAACGAGCATCCGACGAGAGCGCATTGTTTGGGAAATCCGAGCACGTGAGCACTAGCTCGTAAACGCGTCTCAGCGCTAGAAGTCTGCGCTCTCGCAGCCATCAAATGAATGTTAAATGTTTGTGAATTGAGGCTTTTCTTAATGTAGAAACCATCATATCGCAGAGAACAGACATTCCAGCATCGCACCAAAAACTCGGAACGGAACGCATGATTGTAACATACATGTTTTTTTTTTTTATTTGCGTCTTCTATTGCTCCCACCTGCCTGACAATTCTCTGACTCGCTTTTAAATGCAGCTCTCGTATAGCGCCCTATAGCCACATATAAAGTTGATTCATTTATGTGTTATAAAATTGTCTTATCAGAAGCAGCTAAAAATAGTTTCGGGGTCTTCGATGGCTGAATTTAATTCCTTGGGCAGGTACGTTTTTTGATTGTCCCATATATATATATATATATCAGTGACGCGTTGAATCACAGGATCCGGCAGTGAAATAGTTCAAAGAGTAGAAGCACGTAGGAAAATATAACACAACTTTATTGCCGTTTTGGCCACGACGTATATATATATATATATATATATATATATATATACGAAAGAAGAATGGGAACCGAGGGGCTCGATTTTATTAGTCATAACCACATAAAGCCAACAGACAACGAAGCCAAGGAAAGCATCGGGGAAATTAAGTGTAGTTGAAATTGGAATGTAGAAAATAATGAAGAAAAGGGAAATGAAAGTGGACGAAAAGATAACTTGTCGCCGGCGGGAGCCGAACCCGCAACCTCCGCATTACGCGTGCGTTGCACTACTAATTGTGCTACAGCGAGAGCCATCAATTCGTCCACTAATTTGGGTATTTATGTTTACTAGATCTAGCCCTAGGAGTGTTAGCCAGCGCCACTCAGAACCATGGTAGGCGGATGTGGAACATTCTTTTTAGCCCGATGGCGTCACGATACACGTGATCTTGGGAGAGCAGGCACGTGGCTAATAAACCCTCGCATGCTACCTAATGACATCAAGGCTGCCAGATTCGAGACCCTCGTAATGAAATACGAAAGAGAATGGGAACCGA